>NC_089820.1:78570507-78590507 GCF_029633855.1 Hoplias malabaricus | reverse complement strand
CAAAATCAGTTCCAAACTTTACTAATGTTCCCATGGTTGAATCCTCACAGAATGTTAGGCAGGACCAGTTATATGAGCAAAGAACTAACATGATAGAATCCCTTAGGACCCACAAGTAAACCTCCCCATCTGACATTTATCACCCACATCTCTGTGGGTGGTAAAGTCTACCTTTGTAAACCTTAAACTTCTCAAATATATGCTATAAGAAGTGCAGTGTGGGTGACCTGAGGTCAGCACACCTGAGTGGAGACACGCGCTTTGTTTAATAACATGGAGTGGGTCCCACAATGGTCAAGATCTGGAGGAATGTGGAGAAAACTCACCTCCAACTGGTCACTGAACGGGGCAGTTCTGGACTTGTTCAGAAGCATGTGTTCGAGCTACTTTCTTTAGGGCTAAACAAAAGGTTTCTCACCTAAAGGCAGAGCAGTTAGGGAAATGTGTTAGACCTGAGGATCCTAAACCCTGCTAGAGGAGTTTTCTTTGCTTGTCAGACAGTAAATTAGCCACTAAACAGTTGCTTAACGCAGACCCAGGCATGAAATTTATTTTTTTTATTTTTAAAAAAGAGCTAGCATTAGATTGTATTCACAGTGTGGTATATGAAAAGCAACATAATAAAAACAAGTTTAAAGCTAGCTAACAATTAGCTGTCTTTGGTCATTCTGGTTGACCAGCATAACAGGATCAAAAACACAAAAGCAGTCACCTTTGTTGCTGCTCAACATGCCAGCTTTCAAAGCACAGTGTATACTGTTATTGCTAGTTACCTAGCAAGGTTTATGCTGCCTTCTTAACAGGAGTTAAACGTTTAGTGATATTAATATTCTGCTGTTTTAAAGTTAGCCACATGTCAAACATTTACAATTTGGAATGGGACAAAATAATGGCTCGTATGCAAGCAGTTTTTTCTTAAACTAGTGTGCAATATGCAGAATTGAGATTTTTGTTACTTGGCTTGGCAGAAAGCTTATAGTATGTTTAGGCAGTTGGCCACTGAGCAGTAGTCTGTGCCAAGTTATTAGACAAAAAATGTCTCTGTTTCCAAGACTAAAGGCCGAGGCAGAAGCCAAAGCTTGACTTGGACTTGTCACATACCTGCACTAAGCGAAGTGAACACCTAAACTCTTTTGCTAATGGGCAATGACAGTGGCATGTTCTTAATG
Organism: Hoplias malabaricus; assembly: GCF_029633855.1. Taxonomy (NCBI): domain Eukaryota; kingdom Metazoa; phylum Chordata; class Actinopteri; order Characiformes; family Erythrinidae; genus Hoplias; species Hoplias malabaricus. The sequence goes on along the minus strand of NC_089820.1, from coordinate 78,589,338 downwards.
ATGCTTTTCAGATTAGCCACTGCTTCAAACAGTCCGACAGTCTCTGAGGGAATATAATACTATGCCAAATGGGTAGACACACTTTCTGCTGAGCTGTAATTGAAATGGTCATGAATTCTATAGAGACATATAGTACTAACCTAACTCAAGCTCCGCAACATCTGAAAGGATGTGTTATAATTAGTCATTGTGAAAATGGAGCATATGAATATGTGCTTTACGGGACTTTTCATTTTTCCGTTTTCTTTCTTTAAAGACTGAGAAAGAATGATTTGAATAAAGAGTCAGACTAAAACTCTCTTTTCTGTTTACCTTTATGAGCGTTTCCTGTATGAGTCTAAAACGAACACTAATGCTAAAGTAAAAGGCCATGTGTGGCATAAGTTAACCGTAGATGCTGAATCACTTGAAAATTTCATGCTGAAGATTCCTGTTGAGCTTAGGCTGAATCATAATGACACTGAAGTCAGTTAGTCAGCTGTGTGGCATTGAATATTGCTATTCATAATGAAATGCTTGCAATACAAAGGGCTCAGGTGTGACAGTTAAGGTACAGAATGGACACTAAAAATATATTTGCAAGGGTGGAGATTTATAACAATGAACATTAGTAGAATTTTATTGCTAGTTTTGGGGCTTTGCCATGGCTAATATTCTGCTCTTTTAAAGTTAGCCACAAGTCAAACATTTACAGTTTGGAATGGGACAAAATAATGGCTAGTAAGTAGTAAAACAACAGTCTTAGCTGGCCATAAAGCAATATTAAAACAATGTAAAACCAAGGCTGGAGTTAATAATTTTAAACTAAACAGTAAGCAGGCTAAACAGTTAGCACAAGACAACAGGAAATTTAAGGTAAAGTAAAAGTTATAGTTTGTAAACAACTAGCTGTCTGGCTAGTTAGCGTGCTAGCAATTAGTAATTAAATATGAGAGATAAAAGTTAAGCTTTACTTCATTACTTGAACACCTAAACATGATCTAGCCAGGTAAAATGTTACCTTATCCCCATAGCCTTTAGCCTGAATTAACACAGCTGCACTGGTGCTGAGGGGCTTTTTTAACTAGAGGGGTGACATTCTTCAGATAAATAGTGCCGGGTCTTAAAGGCAATTATTCCCTCACAGCAGAGCTGGAGAGACAAATCCATTACCAAACTCTGACCAATGTGTCCAGACACGCAGACACACTCTCTACTTAAACAATAACAACATGAGTGCTTAATGCACTGGAGTGGTTGGTCCTTAAGACACGCTTCAGCCCCAAGGCCCAGGTCAGATGTGTTGCTGGCCTGTTTTGCACAGGGAGAACAAGGTCAGACTGAAGGGTGTCAGAGGGTCAGAAGAAGTCATTTCATTGGACTGTTGAAGGGGGAGCGTCAGAGAAGGTGGACATTCAAGGTCAACAGGGGATAGAGGTCAAGGCACGAGCTCCTTGAGGCTTTGCTAGCTGCTTGTTTTTGTGCCAATCATGGTTTATTGTTGGTAGATAACCTAATGTTTAATCTTTGTTTGCAGTTTCCAGCAACTGAAAACCACGACTTATGAAACAGGCTGTTCATGTTCTATCATGTGGTGGGCTATAACCAATGGCGGATGCTGGTCTTTCAAGGAGGGGAATCTCAATTTCGGCCTACATCATTAAATGTGTCGGTTTATTTATACGTAAATTCTACCCTCCGTTTCTTTTTAAGAAAATGATCTGTGACCCTGTCGTACCAACAAGGCGTCTTTCCAGGGATTTGACTAGTGTCCTCTCAATGGCCAGCAGAGCTAGGCTGCTTAAACGGCTTTGGCCCATGTGAAGTGTGTCGGCCTGTGCTCCCACGGATCTTTCCACCAAAGGATCGCTGATTCGCTCATTTCGCTGTCAATCAAAAAGGGATTCAGCCTCAGACAGATCATCCAATCATCATGCAGAAGCTGAGCGTCCGGGCCAGCCGAGTCCAGCCCACTGCCCCATAGACCCCCAGAGACGCTGAGCATTCGATGGGCGGGACAAAGCCCAGCATTTATCCAATGACTCGTTTCGTTTCGCTGCTTCGCTATTGAACTCTGTTTAAAGCACTGTGAAACTGTGGGAATGATTGAGAGGAAAGCCGCGTCTTTACCAGTGATAAGAAGCTGATTCTGAACAAAAAGTTGAGCGCGTTGTAGTGCATATTTATTCAATGACATGTACACACAACAGTATATATTTGATCACTTATTTTTTTACATTTTAGGGGAAGCTGAGCTTCCCTTGCAGTCTTAGAGCAGTCGCCACTGGCTATAACATAGTAAAAAGCCACTGTAAAGTGTTCAATATGCATACTTATGATTGATGTTATAAATTATTCCTTTAAAATGTTGTCTGTTTGTTCAATTACCTACATGTCATTTTATAGTGTGTCTCGCAAGAGCATGATCTGTCCTTCACCAGTATAACAGGCCTCCTGTTGCAAACCATAAAAATGAGAACTTGTGTGGTCAGTTTTGTGTGACTCACTGTTTTACTAGTCGATGAATGGTACAAGAGACATTATGTTGGTCCTGGAGTAATTCTGTGATCATTTCATGGTTCAACAAGCATTGTAGCTTATTGTACAGGAACTGAAATATTGATCATTTATATGGTGACTAACAACACCTCTTAACTGTGGTCAAACCACTATGTTGCTGCAACTTCCTGCTGTAATTGAGTTCTGACACTAAATTTATTGTTGCTCTCTTGTGTCACCAGAAGGCTCTTGGTGCAGCCTTTGGGAAATACTTGGAGTGTGATGTTTGCTGGTGCCCTTCACCTTAAGCACAGATGGTAGTGTCTCATTTACTTCTGTTCAAGAAAGTAAGCCTTGTCATCAGAATAATAGGGAATTGACCACATTGTAGATGATGCATTATACGTACTTGCGCAATGCATGCTGTTGCCTGGTGACCGGCGCAGGAATGTTTTCTAAACAAAGGCAGGCCCGGTGCAGTCAGACAACATTGGATGACTACATCACCTTAGTGGAAAAGAGGGGAAAGAGTAGAGTGACGAATGAGAACCATGCGGCCATTCAGCGGAGGCCCCAAACCTGGCTTTATGTCAGAAACACAGCCCCCTCAACCAGGTGGGAGAAACCTGAGCCTTCTCAAACACAGCCAGACCAAGCCAAACCACTTAATCAGATTAAATCAAGCCTGGCCAAAGCCTCGCACAACTGCAGCACAACTGTTAACACCAAGATAACACGCCAGCCAGAAAACCACATATTTAATGGGCTTTGACACCCAATCATGCACCGATTGCTTCCAAGTGTTTGGCAATACATCACAATCATGTAGCTGTGAATCTTTTGCGTCTGTTTTCCGGGTGATTTTCCTCTGCTTTTGTCCAGTCCTTGACGTCTTCAGTCATGAATTTGGCTTGATGAAAAATGAAGAAAAATAAAAGTCGGTCATCAGATTGGAACCTAACCTGCACACCCTGTGACAATTATAGGTCTCGAGGAGAAAAGAATGCATGGGGTGTGCTGCCTGTGAACAATAAATTTACTTTGTGTATTTATATTTCGTCCCAGTCTAAGGATCTTCCCACTGGAAAAGTAGTGTAACAGCGTTTGGTTAGTAGCAAAGAAACTGCTGACACTGACGTTTTAATACAGGATAAAGGTCAGACATTACTTAGTCTACTCAAAGGAAAAAAATTGTGTGTAACAATTCAATGTAACAACTAAATATAAAATCATGTTTTAATATTTAGAGTGTCTTTTTAAGAGACTGGCCCTCGGTTTTTCATAGAATCTTGAAAGTGTTCTTTACTCTAAAGTCACACTGAGAGCGACACAATGGGACAAAGTGACTGGAAGTTATTCATTATTAATTATATCTGGTGATTTCTGGCCACAGAAGGCAGTGCAAATGTTGGCGATTCAAAGTGGGCGGAGTCAGCAACACACATAGTTGAACTTTATAATAATTGGGAACTCAATGTGGTGATTACCAAGAGGCATCAAACAGGGTGGTACAGGCATTATCGCCGATGTTCCAAAATAGCACTTGGCATCAGTGAAACCATGACAACCATAGGTCAGCATGATATCAAAAACGCTCAAAGGCAATAAGCGATGAGTGACGTAAGAGATGAGAAGCCAAAAGCTGCTGCTGGTGTGAATGCAGGGTTAGAACTTGTTTGCATTGACATCTTCTCACAATCGAAGTCAGTCCCTTACACATTCACTGATGACTGACAGCAACTTCTTTGACTTGCAGACTTTTTTTTGTCTACTTCTATTCCTTAGCAATGGCTTTTGACTGCACCACGTCCTTTCAGACCCACATTTTTCAGATATGAAAGACTCAAAGGGGGTCTACGAAGACGGTTGGAAATGGTTTTTTCTGTCGACCTTATATCTAATGTTCTCAGAAGCATCTCCTGGAGAAAGAACAGTTTTGGGGAGTGAATCAGTTTATAGCTTAGCTTTTGAAGCCTATGCAGGTCAGATTCAACTCTGTAAAAACAAACAGGGTGTTATAATAATTATCCTAAAATATCTGAAGCCTTTCAGCCAGTTTTGACAGGCTTTTGAAGCTCTGTTTTCTTTTCTCATTTGTTTTTGACTCAAAATAGTTTATGGTTGTATCTAAAGTACAGTAATCTGTTCTCAAATTGGAGTTTTCTATTTTTCAGAGCAGTCAGCCTCGCCTTTGGGCTTTTCTTCGCTTCACTTTTTTTTTTTTTTTTTTAATGTCAATTGCAGAAAGCAACCGCCTCGAAACACTGTGCTTTCAAACGCCTTTCAACATAACACAATGATTCATGGTTTCTATCTATAAAACACAGCCAATCATTCACATAAACCTTAAATTTAACTCTACAGTTTACTAATAGTAGACATCAAAACAGGTAAAAAACTCAAAACAGCTTTACAGAGAAAGACAGAGGGAATGAGAGAGAGAGAGAGACAGAGAAAGAGAGAGAGAGAGAGAGAGAGAGAGAGAGAGAGAAGGGTTTTTGACATATTTCTAATGCTCCACTCATCTTGAAAGTTTGAATTTTGGAGGTGTAAAGGTGCTTTCCTATCATATATATATGAACCTCTATGTTTTTACACTCATTATCCATTTATCAGCCTCACTGACATATAGGAGCACTTTGTAGTTCTACAATTACAGACTGCAATCTATATGTTGCTCTGCATACTTTGTTGGTTGTCATTCACCCTGTTTGTCAATGGCCAGGACCCCTTGAGAACCACCAGAGAACAAGTATGGTTTGGATGATGGATCATTCTCAGCACTACAGTGACACTAACATGGTGGTTCTGGTGGTTTGTTAGTGTATGTTGTGCCGGAACAGACACAGCAGTGCTGCTGGAGTTTTTAAAAACTGCCCACTGTATTATAAGCACCTATCTTTTTGATGCAAAGTCAGAAACAGTAGCTCATCTACTTGTTGGTCACCAGAGCACTGCTGTGTCTGATCCACTCATACCAAACTTACACACCAGCAGCACATCAGTGTCAGTGCAGTGCTGAGGATGATCCAGTTAATACCTGCTCTATGGTGTCCCTGTGTGTGTTCTGATTATTTAAGAACAGGGTGATAGGGAGTTAAGTATGTACATTCTTGGTAGAGCAACAAAGTGCACCTATGATCATATATATGAAGCTGATAACAAACAGAAAACTAGTGTAGATACTAGGAGGCCATGAGAACTTTAATGAGGCCAAGTACGTGTGTTAGATGAATAGGGCCTATGTCCTATAGCTGCGTATATACACATTTAGAAAGTAGATTAAAGAAAGTAAGACTGATTTGATAAGAGCGTTAATGGGGTTTGTCCCTTGAGTTCTCTCGAGTGTGTGAACAGTGATTTAAAACTGTGTTGTAGGGTGTAACTCTAGCTCTTGAGCAGGTGCTGGTTTAGCGGCTGGGAGAATCTCGCTGAGGCGCGTGCAGCCGCAGCCACTTCCTGTTTCACTGCAGTCATAGTGAAAGTGGAAAATGGCGGAAAGGGCGAGGTATGTCCCACACCACGGCCATGTCATGTGACCAGAAGAACTATGGTGGCCAATCGGAGGGCGCAGCCCATTTGTAGAAAGCCTGGAGGATGCGCTGCTCGCGTGTGATCTTGAAGGTACTGATAACTCACCTTGTTTTTTGTGGCCTTGGGTCGGGCCTAGCCCTTCATTCATAATTAGTCAGTGCAGGGGATCCTCCCTAACTACAGGTTCACTGATTTACTCACAGGTCTATCAACTGTTCCAGCTGACTGTTAAATCTTGTAAATGTGAAAGTTTGTACGTTAATTCTGTTACAGTCCATACGACCTCAAACAAAACACTGTATTTTACGATGGTTCACACCTCTGTGAGCAGTCTGGTGGTTTGTCGTTCTTTGAGAGAATTTGGGGTAAGCTAGAAATGTAGAATCTTGGCATGTATGGCTTTTCTTTACCGAATTTCACCATCATGCTAAGGTCTTTTCCAACCATGTGATGCTAACTAGCAGGGAGAGTGAAAGCTAACACGCTTCCTCTGAGACGTGAAGACAGGCGTAGCTTATTTTCAAACTGCTACAAACTAGGGTGACCAGATCTGAGATGTTGAAGAGGACAGGTCTGGGGGGGGGGCTCTACAGTCAGACCGTCCAATCAGAAGATTTTAGGCTACTTCACCACACCCTCTTCTCACTCAAGCGAACCAAATGGAGTAGGGGAGGGCGGGACTAGTTTGTGAACGAAATGCTTCTCAAAATTCTAGGTAAACTCTAGAAAAACAAAATCCCGGACGTTCGTGAAATTCCACCCCAATTCCAGAGGACATGTCTGGGTAAAAGAGGACGTATGGTCAACCTATACAAACACAAGGTCAATGAAGCTCAACAGGCTTGGAGGAGAACACTAACAGCCCGATATTTTATCAAATAAAAAACATTCGCCGAGTGATAGGGGTACAATAATTGCATACACCTTATTTTATGTTTAATTTTTCCCAATATTCCCAAATTGTCAAACACCTGACATTGTTTAAAATCCATTTTCAGTGGCGTCAATCAGAGTGTTTAAACTTTTACCTTTTCACAAGGTATTAGCCAGCTTCTGTAGGCCAAACAGCCTCTTGCTGCCAAGAGGTTAGCATATTACGTTAATCACAATGCAAAAAAATCACAACTAGAGGTGTGCCAAACCCTGCCGCAGGATGCCAGGTTACAATTACTCTGAAATCAGCATTCCTAGTCACTACGTCCTGCTGTTCCCTCCAGTAGCCATGCAACTGGCCCATCCACCACTGATGACGGCATTGGCAACCTACACAGGAAGTGGCCTGACCAGTGTTTTATTATGACTGGTCTTGGTCAGAGCAGAGGGCAGCAGTCAGACTGACCCATCAGTGTCCTGTTTCCTCTGCTGATTAGGGGGGAAAGTGTGCAGCAGATGACCAAGCCAGGTGGAGGTCACACCAAGAGCCCTTTCCACCGTTTTCACTTACTAAACTGATGGAGATGTTAACAAATATGGTCAGTCCAGTGGATGTCAGGTGGGATAAACCTTCTAGCTTTGCTCAGAAGCTCAAGTCCATAGAAGGTTGCTCACACTGTGCTACTTTGAGAAAAAAAAATCAACAAATTCTGCTAACTGCCGCCCCTCAGACTGATAACTACTGCTCAGAAGTATGCGCATATGGACTACAGTCAAAAAAAGAAGATTAGATATTACAGCTCCAGCCATTCAACAGACTGAAGATAAGCCAATGATGTTGTTAAGAACAGATGAAGTGAAAAGACACAATTATCAGCTTTAAGGGAAATGAAAAGTGTGGAGAAAGATGAAGACCACAAATGGTCATAAATACACACAAAAAATTACTTGGGCTTGGGCCTGAATGGCAGAATTTGAGCTGTACTGAAAATACTAATGGTAGCGGCCTAAACCAGAATACTAACGTATTCAGAAACATCTTAATTTATTTACATCTAAAGAATGTGAGATGATGATGGGATGACAATCATATGCATTGGGCAGAGGCCCCGGATCACACACAACATTTAATTAAGACGTACTTTTAAAATAAAAAGTGAAGCATTATCAAACGGCCAATTTATATTTCAGTTAAAGAGGAAACTAGAAGTTGGAAAAACCACAAAAACAAGCAAGAGCGGAAGTCGGCTGCCATTAAGGCGCCTTGAAGGAAGTATCAAAAGTCTGCTGACCTTGCATTTAAGGTGTTTGTGTCCAAATACTATATTTAATTGAGTCATTTTATGAAAAAATAAAAAAAACTCTTTAATAAGAACATTAATTTGGAGAGCTAGAGCTCCGACAATCTATTTATTTGCCTAAATCTGAAAACTTGGTATAAAATGAGTCCTTCTAAATGTGCTGTCTTACGTATGTGGTTATTTCATGGTTGTCCTGCTTTCTCCTGTCCCTCCAATCACTGTGTTGGACCTGCATTTATGTGAAAACACAAAGACAAGGTTAAACAGAGAAATGAGGACTGAGAATAAAGACAACAAAGAGAAGATAGCTAAAAGCCAGAGCTTCTGCTCCTTCCTCCTCATTCCTGGGCTCTTGTGTGTGGAGTAAACAGAGACTCATTCCCATTTATATAAAGAAGCGCTGAAACTGGTCACTCTGAACAGAGCTGATTTTTTTTTTATCCTCGTGGTATTTTTACCAAAGCATGTCCCAGACATTTTATTAAGACTCCAGAGGTCTGTGTAAATTTGTGGAAAAAGGGGTGTTCTCTTTAAATTTCCTTAAAATTATTTGTGTTGAAGGGGAAGTTGAAAAAAAGGATTGGTTTAACTTGGTATAGCACTGCAGTTTAAGTGCATGTCCATGTACTGATCTGAAAGTATATTTTATCATTTTAGGTTTTAATCTTTTAGTCTCAAGTTTGAAGCACATCTCTTTACAGTTTGTTATGAGTTGTGTGTTGGTGGAGGATAGCACAGTGCTGCTAACATTGTTACCAAACAAAGTGACCTTTCTAGATGCTGAGAAAGTTATCTGGAGCGCCAAGTCATTCAGTGCCTCCACTGAACTGTAGAGTATTAATAGATTAATAGTGAATTTCATGTCCCACCCATGTTTGTCGATGCTGTCACAGCATTTACAGTTCTGGAAACAATTCTGCATGTTAGAACACAGCTATGTGTATCTGATTGCATTTTGCCGCATCTCTGACGTTAGTGTTGATGTGGACTAGTAGAATCTCAGTCTCTGGAGTGATGGAGATCCATCTTATACCTTAAAACTTATCATCAGTCATAAACAGGGCGTTTGCACCCAATTTGTTGCAGCTGAAGTCAGGTTCATGCCCTGAGTAATTTTTATGTGGCTGTATGCCAACAAATACTCACAGCATTGCGTCTGGTGTAAGGCCTTCCCAGAAGAGTAGAGGATGTTGCTAAAGCAAATGAAGGGCAAGCTGCCTATAAATACCCTGTAATGCAGAAGAAATAGTGGTCAGTCTTTTGGCCATGTACTTTATTTATAGTAGTATAGGGTTCCAGCATTCTAATCTGTAATCTGTAGCCTACGGCTGATGACCACAGACAATTATATCAACACTATCATCTCCCTGCAGTTAGTTAAAGAACAGAAAACCTGTGACTTAAATGCATTTATAATAGAAGTCAGTGGGCAGATGGTAAAGCGCCTTCTCATTGGCTTCTATTATGAGTGACCAGGTTCTTTGTTCTTGTCTAACTAAAGAAAACTGTGGCACTTGATTATATACTGCAGATGTGACAGATAGAGTTTAGTGTGAAAAATGATGCCGTACTCCTTTAAAGGGCACATACCAACAAAAACCTTTGGAGCTGGTTAAAGCTAAAACAACATTTTCAGAATCTACTGTTCACTCATTATTACGGTTTGTGGCAATTAAGCATTAATGCCAGCCTGATCCAATCAAATTATTTGTTTCTGTGATGTCATAAATGAAAGACCTTCACAGGTACATGTCGGCCAGTGTAGCTACACCTATTCACACTTTATGACCAGTTGAGTCGAGATATAAGCCACTGTAAACACATTACCACTGTTGATCATTTTGCTATTTCACCCATATTTGCAGTTTCAAATAGGAGGAGGATAGGGATTTCTGAAGCTGTTAAATACTAATAAACTGAATAACTATATAAATAAATCTACAATATAACATGGGCAAATGTTTTATATTTTATATATAACATATTTTATAATGCTTAAAAAAAGAGTGGACTACAGCACAGTAACAAACAGCTTTAGTTCTGAGCGATTACACAAATTTGTTACAAAACGTATAAAAGTACTTCAGGAGAAAATAATATATTAATTAAAAACTATAACACAGGCCTTTTAAATGCATCCTTTCAACTTTTAATCTTGCATCTGCCTTGCATTTTCTGTTCTATCTTTAAAAATACAGTTCACTGTAATCTGCTCAATCTCTCCATCTTCAAGCAGACAGAAAAAAATCTGAACTATTTCCTTTAAGAGCACAGAAATTTAGGAGAATGTGGCAGAAAGTCTGATGGCAGCTGGAACAGGCAGTCCAGCGGTAAATGGGAGCGACTGTGAAGCTGTACAGGTATGTATGGCCTGTAATGGAGAGGGGTGTGTATAAATATGTGTGTGTTGTTTATTCAGCTGGCGGAATTTAGTGGCGGCAGGTTCAAATACACTTTGTGTCTGTATCTGTGGCAAGTTTCAGGAGAAATGAAACAGGCCCACGCCCCTTACGCCATAAGTCAGCCATGTATTCGGTTGACTGTGAGGCGAGCGCTGTCAAAATGATTGTGACAATATGACTGGTTGTCTCATATCGGTCTCAGAATGATATTTAGATGTTAGTAGGATTTGTTGTATTGAGAATATATTAGTCTCAAGCTTTTAGGCAGTCGCATCAGACTGTTTTTGGGGCAAAGTGACCAGAAACCATCCCGAATATGACATGGGGCAGGGTGCTGTGTGTATGTGTTTGATTCAGCCACAAGAAATGCACACATAAAGCCACATAAATGAAAGGTGTGCACAAACTACTTTGACAGAAATATGACTGACATCAATGTTTATGACCTTGTGCTACAACAAAACCAGACCCATGTGAAACAAGTCGAGCGGTTGTTGGCAAACGAGTAAAGGAAGTGTTACATTCTTCAGTTAAATCTATTACACTTTTTAAAACGTGGTGCTATAAAGTGTTACTAGTTATTATAAATGACTAGTGACTGCCTTGCTGTATAAAGGTTCAGGCCTAGGGCAGGAATACTACACATAGTCCAGGCAGTCAGTGAGAGTAGTACTGACAGGCTCAATGTGTGGGGGATATTTATTCGGGGTAAAATGTCACTAAACTATCATTATGTCCCACTAAACCCAGTATTTCGCTGTAGAAAAGTGGGACAAACTTCTTATTGATCATCATAGTTTAATAAGAAACACTTGGTGAGCAAGTGTGCATATAATTTAGATCAGATGTTCTGAGTGTCTCAGGCCTATAGCTAGTCAAATACAAGACATAACCAAGATAAACACAAGGGATTGATTATGATTGTGCAAAACAATCCATTTTGAAGCTGAGATTAAAGATACTGCCAATTACAGCAATTACAGATCGACTGGCAACCACAGAAATATGGAATACCCTGAGAAAGAAAGTACTAGAAGACTCTTTGTTTCTGCTGACAGTATTAACATCGCTCCTTAACCTATCACGCAACCAGATCATTCGCTTTCCGTTAATCAGACAAAAGGCGCCTTTCACAGCCTCTCTTTCCCCAAAGAAAACATTTTAAGAGGCCGTGCAGGCATGTGCTGGTGTTAGCGCCAGAGCACAGCCACGCTTAAGTGTTAACAGCTAATAAATGGAAACCAACCACCAGCCCCCATCTCACTCTTCAGCCCGAGAAACTCCGTACCCCTGCTCCCAATTACATCCTCCTGGAACTGACTGGTGCGTTAGGGCTCAGGTTTACGGAACGGCTCTCGTGCCACTCAGCTCCGAGGTGTTAATATGATGGTCCATTTGGAACGAATGCCTCACGTTCCTCACGGGTTTAATTTGAGACACGAAAGCCGCTACAAGCTTTTGATACGCTGCAGGTGTTCACGAAGTCGTCTGTGATACACACCTGATGGGGCCTAGAGCTGCTCAGGAATTCAGTGATGCAGCACGTCATTAAGGTCTTAGGAAGCCTGACAGCGGAGACAAGCAGTACAAAGCGCAAGAAATTTAACACTTTCAGCTTTTGTTGTGTACTAGGTCTTTGGCCCAAGCTGTTCATCAAAAAGTGGTTTACAGTATACCCTGGAAACTGTAATATTACAACTTTTATAGCAGTCTTTTATTCACCCATTGTTATTAGAAGTACAGCCAATTGATAGTGCAGGGTGATATGACTGCAAATCAATATCACAATTAATACATTTTACCTCGATTATGATTAATGAACAATCTTTTTTTGTTTGTTTGTTTTTTGCCCTCATAGTGTAGTGACTGTAAACATGCTTGAGTATTAAAGGCTACGCACCACTTAATGAACCATGAATATTTCACATTATTGTAGTGACTGACAGATATAAGTATGAATTAAAATGAAAATAGCAGCTTAATTTGCTTTAAAACTGACAATTTTATTAAATTGATGGAAAAACCCGAGCTCGCTACGGAAATTCTTGAACGCAACCGTGACGTCACTGGTGGACAACAGCTGAACAACGCCGCGGTAAAACACCGTTATGACTGACTGTTATGACAGTATCTAGCTAAATAACCAACATTATTCATGACAATAGCCTAGCAATAAGCTAAACTCAAATTTAGAGGTACCGTTATTATTATTATCGTTACACTTATATAGCGCCTTTCTAGACACCCAAGGACGCTTTACAACCTACACTGCTCAGAACGCTCAATTCACACACACTGGCGAGAAGCGGCAGCCAAACGCGCACAGCGTACTCTCGACCAGAAACGACCGTCCACCTGGAGGACTGCATCGGGCACTAGGGTTTAACCCAGGACAGAGCGCCAATCCATATCTGGGCTCACACATACAGACATTCATTCACACACCAGGACAGTTATTAGAGAAGCCAATTCACCTACCCTCCATGTTTTTGGACTGTGGGAGGAAACCGGAGCCCCCGGAGGAAACCCACGCAGACACGGGGAGAACATGGAAACATGGAAACTCCACCCAGATGGGACTTGAACCCAAGATCCCAGCGCTGGGAGGCGAACGTGCTAACCACCAAGCCACCGTGCCGCCCCGTTATTCTTGTAAATGTGATCGAAGTCGAACTCGAATTCATCCGACGCTATAAACCTCCGTAATGCAGCTACGTAGCCGAGTATAATCTGAGCACCGAGTTTAGCGAGTCAAGCTAACGTTAACTAACACCAACTAAAACAGGCGAAGTGAGTGTCCTTACCCTGTTTACCTCCATGTTACAGAGGCTCTTGAACACCTTTCGTTGGTGTCCTTACATGCCCATATTGTTGGAAAAGCGCCAGTGAAATGAGCTACAGATAACGGAGTGAGCGGATGGTCCTTTCCAAAGTGCCCGTTTAAAGTTGACAAATTTAGTCCATTTTCTGGATATTTTGGGATCTTTGGGCCATTTGTACACAGATGTCCCACTGTACATTGAATGATTGCAGCCAAAAACAACACACCTTTTCGTCATTTTGCATTAAATTAAGTGCAGCTTCTAGAGTTGTTGTCCACCATCTACGTCACAGGCAAGACGCCTATTAGAGTTTCCCAACACCGTTGGTGGGGGGGGGGGAACAACGTTCTTTTAAACCTTATTCCTTGAATTAGTAAGAAATAACATGTTTTCTGACTATCAATAAACACAAGTTAGGAACTCAAATTCCACTGTATTTATTTGTTTGACACTTTCATATCACTGGTGCTTAGCCTTTAAAGCTGGGATATTTTTTCTATGTCTTTTTTCAAGCCTGCATTGTTTATATTTGGTGATATGATTGTGCTTCCAGTGTTGAAACAGACTGGTAGAGTTAAATTTGGTCACTGAAACTGTTTTTTTTTTTTTTTTGTCAGTGTTTATATTTGAATTATTTATGTTCAATGTTGTATTCACTGAAGTCAAAACCTGTCCAAACAACGAACACTGCATTTGTATGGGGTGGAATCACTTGATAAACACGTCATAATGTGGTTTTAAGTGACATGAACACACAGCGGGGAACAGATAAACAGATTTAACAAATGGGATGAATGAAATACTTGGCAAGATTCTTTTGATTAGAATTTCTGAATGTCCCTTTAGTTTAACTTTTAATTAACTGTAAAGCCTGACCACATGACAACGTCAAACTTGATGTTTTCTATTAATTTCCGGACACTTCGTCACCAAACACATTCACACCTGACTCTTGTGTACAAATCATTAAGTATGGTCAACGCTACAACATCAAGCCAATAGCAACATTATGTAATGGGTTGCAATCAGTCTTATGTAACTGGGAGAAGTGATGAACAATCCTTGGCTCGGGCGATAAGGTGAGGCCATCAGATGTTGCAGGTTTGTTTTCCCTCAGCTGGAGCGGTCCCGAAAATCAGGGCCAAAGAACAGAGCGCTTCTCAGGTGCGCGTAGTGGAAAAAAGGGAAAATAAAAAGAGGGAAAAAAAGTGAACGCTGCTCTCGTTCCAGAAACTTTTTTTCCCCAAAATATTTGAGGTGTGCTGAAATTAGAGCTGGACACAGGCCAGGCCTTTGAATTCCTGCGAGAGCAAGATGGCCGCGCACGTGCCAGCCAATCTCTGTTTCTCATTTCTCAACCCCCCCACCTACCCCATAAAACCCAACCTCCCGCTCCCCCCGTTTTACTTCGTGGAGCCCGTGAGTCTCAATGCTATCATTCTTTGATTCTGTGCGAATCTGGCTGCGTGTGTACAGGAAACGTGGCCAAACTTGGCTTCCTGAGTGGCCCGGAGAGGAAACGCTGTAATAAGCGAGGGGGTGTGCGTTTAAAAATACCCCGGTATAAAAGAGCCAGGCAGGAGCCCACTCACCATCACATTCTCCCTCACACTCTCCCTCCACCAGGACTCTCGCTCTCTCCCGTTCTCTCAGGGCTTTGTCCATGGCCTTTAAGCAACAGGTACCCTGGCCTGGAAGACTCAAGTTTCATGCAACTTTCTCACTTGAAACCTGCATGAAGCCTATGTGAAACTTGTATGAGATTTATATACTTTTCTCAGGGCTTTAATCGTGACTGGCAGAGCGCTGGTAAACTGTGTGTAGTCTAGTTTTAGCCAAGAAGGTTCACAGAGTTTTACTGGAATCTGTCATGAAACCTGCATGGAACTTGTAAACACATATTGCCTTGTGGCCTAATGATTAGAGAAGTAGGCTTGAGACTGGAAAGTCACTGGATCAATCCCCACAATTGGCAGGAAATTTGGGGCAGGTGAAGTACAAGTGCTGTCTCCTCCCTCAACCTCAAGGACTTTACCCCCAAATGCTCCCTATACACAGGGGGTAGTAGCCTGCCCCTAGTGGAGGAAAAATGTTGTTGTATATTGTACAGTAAAGAAAAGCCTGTTTTTATTATTTATCCTCATAGTATGGCAGCTCTTCTACAAGTATCTTGGCTACCTTATTGGAACAGGATAAGTGGCAGGGGGCACTGCATGGCAATACCCCTTCAGAAATTGTATTGATATCTAGTTATTAGACTGGATGGGTGGTTACAGACAATGAATGAATGAATGAATCTAATTATTAGACTGTCAGTCATAAATATGGTTGGTATATGTTTAGACTTTTAAGTTTTGAGACTTTGATTTAGGCCAAAGGTCCTAGGAATTATGACACTGCCTTAAGTCATATCCGGAATAAAAGTCTTAACCGCTGAATGACACATCCATTCTCTTATTCCAGTACTCACTAAATGACTGTTATTTAATGGGACTGTTTATGGCATTTCTGTTTTGTCATTTACAGCATACACACTGCTTCTTATTAGCCAAATAAAAATAATTGAAAATGGAAAAAAACAATAGTGTCCCACACCACTGAAACCATGGTGAATGGTCATTCAGAAAGCAGACTAAATGAGACACTGGTCGTAGTCTCTTGATAGAAGCCATGTGTCTGAGGCCTTGTCGTCCTCTTGCCAGGTTTGACGCACTTGTTTGGGCTATAAATCACACTGAGGACTTGTACGGCACCTCTGGGCCATTACCTCAGACGCTCTGAAAGTGAACCTGAAGGAAAAGGGGCGTGGCCTGTTCCCTTCGCTTACACAGACACAACACATCTGCACAATGACATGACAGGAGCGGTGACGACAGAAATGTACCATTAAACTGAAACCGGCAGCAACATACTGCACACGCTATTACACACATTCCAGAAGGAACAGGCATGACAAACGGAGGGCTTTAGAAATGATTAGCATTCATACAGCCATCAAAACATCAGGCTCACATTAGAGAGAGGAACCTGGTGGTTGTGAGGTTGAGGGTTTGATTGCAGTGCCACTCTGCTTTTCTTCATTCATTATTTTCTGTAACCACTTCATTCTGTTCTGGTTACAGTGATAAGTCTGGAGCTTACCTACATTGGTTGCAAGGCAGGAACATGCCACGAACAAAGTGCCAGTCCATGTTTAGATGGCATATAAAACAGAAGGCATATACGTGGAGAAGTGCAGATTTGAACCTGTTGATTCAGAACGTAAATCATATGTGAATATTAAAGTTTTCAAAAGCAGGCTTGTGATGAGAGGATTGGTGGTTCTTTTCCCAGGATCGGCAGGAAAATGGGGGCTGGAGGAGTGAATGAAATGTGCTCTCTCCCCCCTCAATATCTACAGCCCCTAAACCACAACTGCTGACTGGGAGCTCTGGTTGGCAGCCTACTGCTCCAGGTGTGCGTGTTCACTCCTTTAAATGGGTTAAATACAGAGACTTAGTTTCCTCAAGGGGATTAATAAAGTACCACTTCTTCTTCTTCATAATGATGTAATGCTGCAGGTCTACAACAGCTCTAGGATTCTCTGTGTCCTGAGTTTGAACCTCGCGTTTGATCAATGGCTGTGAAGAGTTTGGTGTTTTCTCTGTGTCTGCATGGGTTTCCTCATGGTGGTAGGTGGACTGGCTGTGAAATACCGTCCACAGGTGTTACTGTATAATGCCTTGTCATGGACTGGTCCCCTGTCCAGGGTGTGTTCCTGCCTTACATTTAGTGATTCCAGGTAGGCTACAGATCCACTGCTACCCTGATCAGGACGTAGTGCTACAAAACTAAACAACTTGAGCTACAAATGAATATCTGTGGTAATTTAAACAGTGAATAAAACCTTAAAGTCTACGTACAAATACCTGTCAGTTTTTTCCCCTCAAACAGACCGTTTCACCTTAAAAGACGCGTAGCTTCCGAATGTAAACAACCTGAGAGAACTGTGTTTACCTACAATTATAGACATTCCCTTTGAGGGCCTGAATTTGGTGCTTTAAGTTAGGGATTACATTACAGATTAATGTTTTACATTTGATTCCATGAATCCTTTTATAAAATGCTCTGATTCCACACTTTTAACTCCTTAGTTTTTCAAAAACGCTCCACTTGTATGGGTTAATCGTCTGTATTGTCCAGGGTAATGTAAAGATCAACGTGACCCCATCAGCTCTGAGGCAATGCCTCTGTTTGCTTTCCCAATGTGTGATATTGTGTAAAAAAGAACATAAAGTTCTGAGAAGTATGTGCTCATCAAGAGGTCTGACCTGGCACAGATCCAGAGAAGAGCTGACACCACACAGAGGGAGTCACCACCGTCAGCCCACTCAAATCTCAATCGCTGTAAAACAACAGCTTTCAGAACAGCTCAGATGTGTGGCTCTGACTCCCTGGTGGTCTCGGTCCCTGGTGGGCTCTGACTCTGGTGCCTCTGGAGGGCTCTGACGGACTGTAACTCTCATGGAATCCAGCTAGTGGATTTCGAGTCTGGTGAACTCTGAATTCTGTCTCTGCTCGGCTGTCAGTCTGGTAGCTCGGGGCGGGTGGAGGAAGACGACAAAACTGGGATTTCTTGAAGTGAAACTCCATCAGCAAAAATGAGAGACGTCTCTGGTGAGCTCATGTTTTTAAAAAGCATCAAAGCAGCAGTGGCAGGTTTCCAAATGTTGCCTTCAGTCCCTCAAGGCCTCTCTCTCTCTCTCCCTCCGTCACACACACACACAGATGCATGGTGGAAATTACAATGTGCATAATTTACACTGAGGTCACATAGAAACACATTTACCCAGGCGTACATACACAAACACATGCCTGTAGTCTGGCTGTTGTGGAGTAGTCCTATTGCCTTTTTTCAGACTGTCACTGTCCAATTAAAAACATGCTGTTTTATAGTTTACTACACCTTTTAAACACAGCACCTGTCCTTCATATCGTGTGAAAATCTCATGATGAGCGGTCCAATAGAAATGCTCCAGAATTACTTTGAACAAAATCTGTTTACATTCACTTCCATGGAATGTAAAGCAGGTTTTTTTAATTTCTCCTGGAAAGTTACTATTTTGGGAGATTCGTGTGTTTAATTTGACAGCGATGGTGTTTTATTACATGCACAGCATTTAAATATTAATAGTCAATCGGTAGCAATAGAGGGAACCCGGTACACAAAGAACTATGACTAGAAAAGTTACTACAGGCATTCAAACAAAAACAAACACCAAGCCACTAAAAGGAGAGAACTTGGGACTCCTAATAACCATTGCAAGACCTGTCTGACCACCAAAACTGTCCCTACCAGATAAACAAGAGTTCAAGGGCAACCAATTATAAATCTTCTAAGTCAAGTAAACTAGTTACTGCTCCACTTACTTGCCGCCACAA
>NC_089820.1:78415507-78565507 GCF_029633855.1 Hoplias malabaricus | reverse complement strand
TCCTGCGCTGCGAGGTGGACAACTCCTTCGGCTCGGTCAGCGACCCCGTGGCCGTGCAGGGACGCTTCGTAGCCGGCTTCCACAGACAGGACTTCGCAGACAACATCAAAGTGGAGCCGCTGTCCGACGGCTACGGGCCGATGATGGGGATGGTGGCGCAGAGCTGCCGCAGGGTCAAACAGGAGGGCGAGGCCTCGTGCGCAATGGCTTTCGAGCAGCAGCCGCGGCTCGCCGTGTCCCCGCAAGGCGCCGGGAGCATGACGCCGCCGCTCAGCCCGGACGACAGAGCGCACGGCCAAGCGCGCCTCTGCCACATGTTCCCGCAGAGTTACTACCCCCCCGCGTACCCACAGTGCGTGCCCCAGCAGTACACACAGCCCCAGCACGCGCAGCAGCAGTTCGTGCCGTTCGAGGAGGGGCTCGCGCTACAGAGAGGTCCCGCGCACGGCGCGCTCCTCACGCCTCCTTCCTCCCCCCTCGAGATGCTCGAGGCCAAGCCCAAGCGAGGGAGACGTGCGTGGCCCAGGAAACGCGCCGCCACGCACACCTGCACGTTCGCCGGGTGCGGCAAGACGTACACGAAGAGCTCGCACCTCAAAGCACATCACCGCACTCACACAGGTAAGAACTTCCACAAGTACTTTAGAAACATCTCCTCACTCTCAGAATTACAGTGTGCAGTTTCACAGAACACGTCTGTGGTCCAGCAGCGTTTATTCTTAATGAGCAAGTGTTGATTGAACACACAGTGGTGTGTGTGTGTGTGTGTGTGTGTGTGTTAATTCTGTGCCTCTGAATTAATTCAACTCAGAAAAAGAGCTACGCTTTTAAAGATTTAAAGCATCAGATGTTTACAACTAATAAAGTATTAAGAAGTTACTTTGTGACGGGTTAAAAACAGTTTCTGGTTGTGTATGGAATAATGTGCAGTTCCATTTTCCTGAAGCATAATAAACAAAATTAATTAGGGTAACGAGGCAAAGAAATATGTATATATTTTTTCTATACACACAAACACACACCTAAAACACATAGAAATCACACTGTAGGTGTTCACTATGTCAGCAGACTCTTGTTGTAAGCACCCTGTATCTCCTGAATCCTGGCCTAAAGCTGTATCCTCTTTTCATTTTCCTCTGACAGGAGAGAAGCCGTACCACTGTAACTGGGAAGGCTGCGGCTGGAAGTTCGCTCGCTCCGACGAACTCACCCGTCATTTCCGCAAACACACCGGCCACCGGCCATTCCAGTGCCACCTGTGCGAGCGCGCCTTCTCCAGGTCTGACCACCTGGCCCTGCACATGAAGAGGCACATGTAATAGAGGAGAGAGAGAGAGAGCAAGGAAGAGAGAGCAAGACATACCAAAATAACCATCATTACCGCCTTATTTATGTACTCTGTTAAAGACCAAAAGACTGTTTTCGATAAAGATTTATATTGTTCTTATACTTATTTTGTAACAATGTAGCTGGTACTACGGATCCACAGAGCCGTTCTTTTAAAGGCCGCATGAACTGTTTTGGGGCAAACAGCAACCTTCAGGGCTGGTCCTAAATATAGATTTGTTGAAACTGGAAATAGTGTGCAGGTTTATAAAAAAAAAACAGTGCCTTTATGGTGACGCGCTGCCAGACGAGTGCAAGCCTGACGACTAGCAAAACCTGGGAAAAATTGACAAAGAATCAAAGCCAAGAGGGAAAACAACCCTAGAGACTGTTCGTGTATACGCAGCATGTGCAGTATGTGCATATGGAGTATGCACAGCGACAATGTTTTGCTCTTAAAACTGCCTCCAAATTGTTTTTCGACCAGAACTGTAATGCATTTTGATACACAATTTGACATGTTCTACAGCCATTGTTTTGAATTGTATGGAAATATTTGTATTTGTATTCCAACTTGTTGTATCATGAAGGTACAATAACCTGTTCAGGCCCCGTTGTACATTAGCACATACGCCAGGGCTAGATGTCCTGAGTGGTTTTTTTGGTTTGTTTTTTGTACAGACGTTTTATATTGTAAGTACTGTATTTATTGTACATATTAAACTAAATTTGACTATATTCCCGTTGCCTCGTTTCTGATGTTCTTCTTCTTCTAAACCTACGCAGAGAACGTTCCTAAAAAGGCCCGCATTTTAAAGCTCGGCACACGAACGCCAGCCTCTTATTATGGGCTACTTTGAAGTTTCTTTGGAAAACGAAGTCCCCAGAAACTCAAGCTGCAACACACAAGGCTGGTCACGGTAACCATGGGCCATTACACGGCGTTTTGGTTAAGTCGAGGGTATGAGGCTGCTATTCCTGAACCCCCACTCAGGCTTATGGGAGTCGGGTATTATAGTCCGGGCCAAGATGCTTTCCAGCTGCTGCGGCTTCTGCCTATAAATACAAACATTACATTTACATAATTACAGAGAGAGAATTTAGATATGTCTGGACGGAGGGGCGCTGAAGATCCCAGCGCTGCAGGGATAAAGCTGAATGATGGCACGTTTACAGAAGCCTTTGATGGAGGCTTGTTGCAACAGACGTCTCAGTGTCTTTTCGCTGCTGATGAAATTTAGAAATCCGTTTCAACAGTGACGTCAACTTAAAGCTTTACAGTCAAATTATTACCACAAAGATTTACTCTCGTTCGTACTAAAAGTTACAACAGAGAAAAACCGCCTGCTCATTAAATAACCTTTAAAAGTCCTACACCGGTGACAGCTTTCACAGCCAAGAACATAACACCCAAGCCAAGGTTTAAGGTTCACTCTCTTCTGACGCAGGCAGTCAGTTGGTCTCACACATGACCCGCTCTCAAGTAGCGGCACATGAGCTGAAGTTATCCATGTTCTATGTTAAGTGTCGGCTTGAGTGTGTAACACGTCCCAGCACTGGACTGTGGAGCACCGTCCACTACTTTTGGGACAAGTTGAAGAGGTGTTCGTTAACCAGAACTAATCACCCAACATCAGCACCTGACTTCACCACTGCTCTGTAGCTGAATGTGATCAAATCCTCACAGCAATGTTGCAATATCGAGCAGAAAACCTTCCCAGAAGAGTAAAGGCTGTTAGAGCAACGACTCATTCACAGCGTCCACAGACTTTTGGCAATAGTTTCTACTTTAACAGCGCTGGACATGTACAGAATATTGAGGCTTTTATTGAGGATACATGTAGCGCATTGGGAACTGAAAATAGAATAAAAAAAAGAAAGTGTGTGAAATAGTCCACTGCAAAATCAAGATGCAACTTTCTGCACCGAAATTTCATCAGCTTGCTGAAAATCTTCAGTTTTCTCTGGTTGCGCAAGGTGCCATACGTGTGAAAACGAGGTCACACTCGCTGCTGGTCAACGCAAATTCTCATATGAGAAAAAAAGAAGAAATGCAAGTGGTGCTATTATTAGCAAACTAGCGAGGTGTAAAAGTCTCATTTCACTTTTTCTGTTCTGAGGATAGTAACTTCTACTACCAGGGCACGCATCAGCAACAATATAAACTTCTCATTTTTCAAGATCCTCTAAATCCACATCGAGATACGAGCACGCTTTTAAATAATGACCCCGGGTGCTGCTAATGTAGATGTGGTTTTGAGCCATTCGTCTTCTGTAACAGCTTTTGTCCCGATCAGTGTCACAGAGGGTTCAGAGTCTATTTGGAATAATTGGGCGTAAGGCACGATCACACCCCAGTCTGAGCACTAGTTCATCACAGGGTTAACACTGACAATAATATAGCAACACAATTCACAGTGAGATCAAGCAATAGCATTGGTCCAGTCAAAATGCCCATAAAGTACATCTGAGATTCGATTTAAAACAAACCCATTAGGAAGGAAACTGTCCTCATTAACCGTCAGCACTTAAAGCTTCCATCTGTGAGAAACAGAAGAAAAATCAAGCTTTACTTATGCTCCCGACGCAAAAAGATCTACAGGTGTTCATGCCCATTCTTCCACTGTGAGAAAAGAACCCAACACTGGGTCTGAAAGGATATGTAGATGTTAAGGAGCAGTTACAGAGAAAAGGATATGGACAAAATAGAAGGAAATATGTAAATATGTAGCGTTTTGAGAAACGAACCAGCTGCCCCAGAGCCCACACCGCCGTATCACTGAATGTGTTTGAGATTACCTGGATGCTAAAAGTCAGAAAATTAACTTCCCAAAATGAAGGGAAGACGGGATTTATGGATAAAGCAAACATTTATTCGTCATGGCCACTTTTATTTTGGCGTCTGACTTCTGCACTGTAACGGAACAGCTGAAACGATTGAATCATTCATTGTCTGTAACCTCTTATCCAGGGCAGGGTCGCGGTGGGTCCTATCTGGAATCATTGGGAGCAAGGCAGGAACACACCCTGGAGGGGGCACCAGTCCTTCACAGGGCGTGACACACTCACACCTCTGGACACTTGAGTAGCCAATCCACCTACCAACGTGTGTTTTTTGGACCGTGGGAGGAAACCGGAGCACCCAGAGTAAACCCACGCAGACACAGGGAGAACACACCTCCTCACAGACAGTCACCTGGAGGAAACCCAAGCGGACACAGGGAGAACACACCTCCTCACAGACAGTCACCCGGAGGAAACCCAAGCGGACACAGGGAGAACACACCTCCTCACAGACAGTCACCTGGAGGAAACCCAAGCGGACACAGGGAGAACACACCTCCTCACAGACAGTCACCCGGAGGAAACCCAAGCGGACACAGGGAGAACACACCTCCTCACAGACAGTCACACGGAGGAAACCCACACAGACACAGGGAGAACACACCACACTCCTCACAGAGAGTCACCTGGAGCTGACCTTGAACCCACAACCAGGTCCCTGGAGCTGTGTGACTGCGACACTACCTGCTGCACCACCCTGCCACACCACGATTGATTAAAGAGAAGAAAAATAAATAAAAGATGACCAATCGTCCAGCTCCATAAACATGCAACAAAAAAATAACGTGGCCACAAAGGGGGATTTGAAATCAAAACCTGAGAAAACTCCTAGAGAAATGTCTGAACTCATATCAGAAAACTGTCCAGTACGAAAATATGAAGCTCCACAGCAATCACAGAAGACAGGCTCTTATTAGCCCACTTGATACCGGAGCCAAAGCGTAAAAGTGGACAAGAATGTGGCCGAGCAGCGCAGTAAATTAGCCGCACATGTGGCGGCTCAAAGCAGAAGGGCGTCGCTGAACGAGAAAAATAGCAAAAAAGAAGAAAAAGAATTTGAGCCCGTGTTGCTGTGTCACCTGAGGCTGCTGCTCATTTGTCCTTGTTATGGAGAATCTTTAATTCCAGCCCTTCATCGACTTTTGTAAATAAAAAACTCACTCAAGGAATTTCCTGTTATTTCAAATGGCTGTAATTGACATACCAAACCACAAACTCATGCAGCTGCTAAACTATTTTCACACTCAGATCCCAATCTTTCCAAGATGGATTCATTTTCGACCCACTCAGCCTGGGCTCGGCTTACCAGCCGATCCAGAACGATAACAATAACAATGAGTGGATATGAGGGGTTTCTGAGGAGGAACGTGTCTTTTTTTTCTAGCCTCTGGGTTATTATTCACATACAGAGTGGCTCAGAGAGGTTCTAGGTTCCAAAACTGATCAGAGGTCATTTTCCGTCCCCTTTAGTAGCTCATCTGGAAAGGCTTCACACTAGCGTTGGGATCACGGCAGGGTAGTGTCACTGCAAAACTTCTCCAGGGTCTTGGGGTCCTGGGTTCCATCCCCACTTCGGATCACTGTCTGTGAGGATTTTGACATGTTCTTCCTGTGACTGCAAATGGGTTGCCTGCAGGTGTGTGTGAGTGGAATGTTTAGAAGAACACAGCAAATATCTACGGGTCATGGCTGAAAAAAGAACAAAAAAAATAAATTGTCTGTGTGTCACTGAAGGAACGTTTAAGAAACACTGCCCCAGACGACTCTGAGGAAAGCTATGCCACGTGTTACGGCAGTAAAGCTCTTGCATCATCATCATCATCATCATCACTACTGCAATTACCATCATTTTTGAAGGTGCTGAAGTGCTCACTCATGCTGCATGGTCTTTAGTTGAGCTAAGATTTCAGGTGCTCTAAATCAGGAGGAACAAAGGAGAAGGTGGCCTATGACTCACAGTGAAGTGATAACATAATAACCGTCTTCTTTTCAAAGTGTGGTTCTGTAAAAGGTACTTACCTCAATTGTGGGTGATGCTTCATTTCTAACACACTCTTGCTCTCTTATATTCAAACCCACGACCTGCAGAACACTGTCTGTGACCTTGCATGACCCACAAACTGGCAGGGTTTAACTGTAGGGGCCACCTGGCGTGAAATACATGACAGCCAGGTCAACTGGAGTTCAGAAACGCTCACAGGTGATAAGGGACGATCGACTCGGTGGCAAGAATTTAATAATTGCAGCCGGTTTGAACGTAGGGTAAAAGGTCAAAATACGAACACGAAGGCCCAGTCCAGCTGTGCAGCTGAAGATGCCTGTAACAGAGGGATGACGACAAACTTAGAACTGGGTCCATTCATGTGTTCAGTTCCCCAATGATTATTAAGTGTTCACAGAAAGAA
The DNA here is from genome assembly GCF_029633855.1 of Hoplias malabaricus. Lineage (NCBI taxonomy): Eukaryota > Metazoa > Chordata > Actinopteri > Characiformes > Erythrinidae > Hoplias > Hoplias malabaricus. The sequence goes on along the minus strand of NC_089820.1, from coordinate 78,558,932 downwards.
TGGTAATATTATTCATTGGTAAATGGTCCCAGAAAGCAGACATCTGGGCCAAATCTGTGTCATTTTTGGCATTTACAGCACCGGCAAAACTGTGTGGACCGGATGTGGGTCAAGTGTCATGAGCTGGGATTGACCCGAGGTTTGTCACCGTATTGTGTGTCAGACACGAGCCAAATGTAACTGTTTGGCCGAGGTTTTTTTCAACAACAGACCTCACATATGGTTCATAAGGTGGCCTTGTGGTTGATTCAAGAAAACCAGACCCACCTGGGGTCAACAGCGTCATTCAAGGCCAAACGTGAGCCATAAGAGAACTGCAGATGTACCACATTTTTGCCAAATCTGGAACTTTTTTCAGGATGTTGTGCAGACATTTGGAATAAAAGTATATGTCTGTATTACTAGCATTTCACGGTGTGTCCAAACTCGCTTGCATCTGGGGTTTCTAAGGTGGCAAAGTTCAGTCTTGTTCATGAATGAGTTCATAAAGCAGAATAAAGCTAAAGGGGAAAATCAGCCATCTCCAGCGTAAAGACTGTTAGTGCTCTCTCATGGTGACTGAGATCAAAATGGAGAACTTCACACGAAGTATCTTTTCTGAGAGGGATCCAACCGAGAGACTCCATGTAATAAAACAGGTCTGAGAACTGCAATTACAGACAATAATGAAGACTACTATAATAACTCTGGAAAAGATGTGAATAAGACGTCTGCACAAAACAATCCTATCACAGTCTGCACAATTCCATGATTAAAGGGTCTGTAGCCTACATTATTGTCTTTTACTTTTCCTCTACTGAGGTTTTAGGCTGCTATTTTCAGCTTCAACGTTTCTAGGACTTCAAAGTATATGGAATATTTCTGTAAAGATCTGATGGACTCAGTCACAAGTTCATTAGTGAGGTTACTTCTGGATCATAAAATGTCACCAGCTAATCTCAAAATGAAGAAATAGAGCTCCATCACTCAAGAAAACCGTTCCACTGCTGCACGACCCAACGTTGGTGGATTTCTTCCCCTGCAGCCAACACTTGGTTTTGAACATGTAGAGAGAAGGCTTATGTGTGACTGGTCCAGATCGTCCCATTTCATGCTATGGAAATTAGTCAAGCTTTATGAGCACAAATTAAATCATAATTTTGTAAATATAAGGCATATAAAGTAATTGATAACTTAAAGGAACACTAGGTAAGATTATTTACACAAAATACCTCTTTTACCCGGACATGTCCTCTTTTTTAGACTTAAAAAAATGTCCGGGCGGAATTTCACAAACATCCGGGAGTTTGTTTTTCTACAGCTTACATAGAACTTCGAGAAGTTTCGTTCACAAACTAGTCCCGCCCTCCCCTACTCCGATTGGTTCGCTTGAGTGAGAAGGGGGCGTGGTGAAGTAGCCTAAAATCTTCTGATTGGACGGTCTGACTGTAGAGCTACCGTTATTGGTCGATATCCTTCTCTGTAAACATTTAATTGGTCAGTCATTACGTCAGTGGTCCTTGTTTACCTCAGGCAAAGCTCAGGTACCTACCCTCATCTCGAGCAGCAATGCCGAAAAGTAAATGTAAGTTCTCGGATGAATTAAAAAAGAAATTCCCATGTTTTGTGTAGCAAATAAAGGTGTAAAGGACCTGAATGCACACATAGGTTCAGCTAATAACACAACGAGGGGCGAGAGCTCATCATCCTTTTTCTGCTTCTCAGATTTGGTCACCCTAGATTAGGTATTTTAGCTCTTGGCCTCCCCCTACAGTTGCAGAGTGCGATTCACTTTAACACTGCTGTCTTGCAATTAACCAGAGGGGAAGAGAGTTGATTTCCTATTCTCCTCCATAAGTGACATAGTGCCGTTTCTACAGAGGCTCTGTTCTCCGTACTACAGCTCACTGAAGCATCCCAATGATTTTGAAGTTGTAATTTAATGATTAAAATGCTACCTAGGCTCGGTTTAATTTACATTTGTAATTTCATGAACTGAAGAGTGCACAATGAAAGAGTTTATAGCATTTTAAAAAAGCAAATGAAAAAAAACAAACATGAACCCTGTAAATCATGTGTAAATTACCAAATCCTAATGCTCTGATTATATGCAGATTTTACACAAGTGATGGTCATTAGTAAAGAACTTGGCATCTCAGGTCCATAGTAATTCTGGCAAAAGATCTGTTGAATTCTTAACAAAACAGAGAAATTCAATTTAACTGGAAGTACAAGGTTTACTGGTTGTTTTGGTTTAATGTCAAAACTATGCAAATACAATCCATTTCCACCAATCCATTATTGAGATTTCGGAGATATGAGACATTCACAAAAGCAGAAGAAGCCACAGAAGTGATTCAATCTACACCAAACTCCAGTATAAATAAGCATCTGTAAGCCATATAGATATAATCTGTAAACAGCAGAAGGTAGTGTACATAAGAGCAATAAATAGAAGAAAACATAAAAACGTAACAACATATACAGTATAAGGCAACGGCAGAACATCCTAAAACCACAATAAAACCTCAGCTCTCCTGAGGGCAATGAATCAATGTGCTGCACTTGGGAATGCAAAAAATGTATTTTAAAAGTCTCTAAACCGTTTGTGCGCTAGTGCTAGGTCTGCAGCATTTATGGGACACGTCTTTAGATGTTTTATAGTAAAAGCAAAGAGATCAGCTTAAAGGGTCCACTGCAATCCAGCACAGTTTTTGGTACGTTAGTGAAAGTGTTACTCCATATATTCTCCCTGCTCTACTTCATTTCCCCAGGTATTTATCAAGTCCTATAAATATGCAAGGCACAGGGTCCCATAAACTGAGCCTGAGAAGCAAATCTTTAAACATTTACACTGAATTTCTGCTGGTTATGCTCATGTCTAGCTCTGATTTATAGTTTTAACCTTTAAATAGCTGCATGCAAACCTCCATTGCAAACCTTTAATTCTAATAACATAAAAGTAATAGGACTTTCCTTGTATCCAATAAACCTGAGTGCATCATTGTGTTGTCGGTTGTGTTTTTGTCTAAGGGAAAAAGAATTACAGATTCATTCAAGAGAATGGAGAGGAAGGGAGGTTACGACATAGCAGTTGGGAAGAGCACAAAACGCTAGACATAGCACTTGGTCATTAAGTGGAAATCCAACACTGCAAATCATTTTTCATTACCACACACACGCTAGCTACCAGTTAATTGAATTCACTCAGTTATATAAAGGCACATCTAAAAGTAACTACACAGCACAACTGCTCAGTCACTCTGAATGGCTTAGTTTATATCAAGTTAAATAGGCGTAATTACTGCGAAATTCTCCATTAACAGCTATATCATTTAAATATTGCTGTTTTTCTGGGTATTCATATATTGCATATGTATAACCTTCCTTCACCAGCTCCGAGAAGAGAACTCAGTATTCTTTGGTGGCTGAGAAACTTGTGCTTGGGTTAAATTCAGTTATAAACCATGCTGTTTTAAACGGAAGCACTGATGAATGAGCTCTGTTTTATGAAGTGGGATTCTTCTAATGCAGCGGTCTTTAGATGAAATATAGTGCATTCAGAGGCCTTCATCAACCCTGTATTTACATCCTATGAAAGAAGGGATTGTATGTGGTGGGTTTAGGAGAATGGAGTAAGAAAAGGCTGGGGCTTATTCTTGGTCATCAAGTGGAAAGCCAACACTGGCCAAATTTAGCTGACATCCTAAAAGCACAGCGATGTCACCAATGCTGTGTGAAGCCCTTGTGAAGCATTAGATAAGTATCTGGTGAGAAACTAGTGCAAACGTGGTGTGCTATTCCTGCAAGTTCGCTGTGGGTGGTTCCTGCCACCAATGTGGCCATGAACCTGTCACCTTACACAGCATTTAAAAAGAAAGTAGAGGTTACTCGGGACTGAAATTAAAACGAAGACATAGAGCAGTGTACTTTGTAAGGCACCAGAAAAGTGACCATGGTACCCTGGGATATACGAAACAAGGGTGGGCAATATGCTGATATTTATCAATATCTTGATATATTATGTCTCAAAATTTACTGTAGCAGTTTCTTATTGAATTTCCAAGTTTCATTAAAAAGAGTATAATCTTTTTGTGTAATCTAATGTGTAAATTCGCAAAAGACTTCTATGCAAATGAGCTTTCGATATAACCACTCTAAGCGCTAATGCATTTTCTTGTGGTGAGGCTAACTGGCATATTACTGAGATGTGGATAATATTTTGTAAGTCATAGAGTATAGGAAAATGTATCAGTGAAATCACACCCGTGAGTTTCATCTGCAATTTTTCAAAACAGTTTGACTAAGGCATAGGAGGAGAGTGTGAAATGTTTAGCAGCAGAAACTACTGAACGACACAAGGCTCATAGTTCAGGGGAATTTTGTACTGAGAGTCTCAGTGCATCCCTTATTGTAGGTCTTTGCTTAGCACAGGAGGAAGAGGTGTTCTTATATATGTTTTCTTTCATTTTGCAGTGTTGGGCGTTGACGTGAAGGAGGAGTGGGGACTCATCTCACGTTCTGGACATGTCAGCCCTGCTGAGAGCCAGTGCCAGCTCCAGGTCCTTCTGCTCCTGGAGGCGGAGCCTCCTAAGACGCTCCGCCTCCTCCCTCTTGCTCTCTCGCTTGGCCCACTCCATCTGGTCTACCTCACTTCCGAACTGAGAGGGACAGAAAATGAGACAGAACATGAGAGACAGGTTTACAGTAGACTTGTGACTTAATATTTGAATGTCCCCAGCCCAGTAACAAGCTTTGCTGTGTTTTTTTTAAAATTGAAAATAAGTTAGCGCCTCCACTGCAAGGAACAAAATTAAAATTAAACTGTCGGCACAGGTCCAACTGTATGTTAAATGTGTATCCCCAAATAAAATATATTTAACAAGTAAACAACAGTTGTGACCTTATACGTTTAGACATGCGCCGTCTATAGGGGAGGTGCACTATTCCATACCGGGACATCAACAAAACTTGTCAATTCTAAAAGGGTGGCAAAAAACATTTATATGGCTGTATGTACAGTGCCTTGCGAAAGTATTCGGCCCCCTTGAACTGTTCAACCTTTTGCCACATTTCAGGCTTCAAACATAAAGATATAAAACTTTTATTTTTTGTGAAGAATCAACAACAAGTGGGACACAGTCGTGAAGTGGAATGAAATTTATTGGATTGTGTCAAACTTTAACAAATAAAAAACTGAAAAGTGGGGCATGCGTTATTATTCGGCCCCTTGCGTTAATACTTTGTAGCACCACCTTTTGCTGCAATTACAGCTGCAAGTCGCTTGGGGTATGTCTCTATCAGTTTTGCACATCGAGAGACTGAAATTCTTGCCCATTCTTCCTTGCAAAACAGCTCGAGCTCAGTGAGGTTGGATGGAGAGCATTTGTCAACAGCAGTCTTCAGCTCTTTCCACAGATTCTCAATTGGATTCAGATCTGGACGTTGACTTGGCAGTTCCAACACCTGGATACGTTTATTTGTGAACCATTCCATTGTAGATTTGGCTTTATGTTTTGGATCATTGTCTTGCAGACTCCAACAGGTTTTCTTCCAGAATGGTCCTGCATTTGGCCCCATCCATCTTCCCATCAATTTTGACCATCTTCCCTGTCCCTGCTGATGAAAAGCAGGCCCAAACCATGATGCTGCCACCACCATGTTTGGGGATGGTGTGTTCAGTGTGATGAGCTGTGTTGCTTTTACGCCAAGCATATCGTTTTCCATTGTGGCCAAACAGTTTGATTTTGGTTTCGTCTGACCAGAGCACCTTCTTCCACATGTTTGGTGTGTCTCCCAGTGGCTTGTGGCAAACTTTAAGCGAGACTTTTTATGGATATCTTTGAGAAATGGCTTTCTTCTTGTCACTCTTCCATTAAGGCCAGATTTGTGCAGTGTATGACTGATTGTTGTCCTATGAACAGACTCTCCCACCTCAGCTGTAGATCTCTGCAGTTCATCCAGAGTGATCATGGGCCTCTTGGCTGCATCTTTGATCAGTCTTCTCCTTGTTTGAGATGAAAGTTTAGAGGGACGGCCGGGTCTTGGTAGATTTGCAGTGGTCTGATACTCCTTCCATTTCAATATGATCGCTTGCACAGTGCTACTTGGGATGTTTAAAGCTTGGGAAATCCGGCTTTAAAACTTCTCCACAACAGTATCTCGGACCTGCCTGGTGTGTTCCTTGGTCTTCATGATGCTCTCTGCACTTTGAATAGAACCCTGAGACTATCACAGGGCAGGTGCATTTATACGGAGATTTGACTACACACAGGTGGATTCTATTTATCATCACCAGTCATTTGGGACAACACTGGATCATTCAGAGATCCTCACTGAACTTCTGGAGTGAGTTTGCTGCACTGAAAGTAAAGAGGCCAAATAATATCGCACGCCGCACTTTTCAGTTTATTTGTTAAAAACGTTTGACACATCCAATAAATTTCACTTCACGATTGTTTCCGACTTGTCGTTGATTCTTCACAAAAAAAATTTAATTTGACATCTTTATGTTTGAAGCCTAAAATGTAGCAAAAGGTTGAACAGTTCAAGAGGGCCAAATACTTTCGCAAGGCACTGTACACAAAAACCCCACCCACATTTTCCTAAACATTTAAGATCATGACGATTGTGGATTCGAGTAATCAGAATCAAAACGAGATCAGAATGACATGTTCATTCCACAGTCTGATTCCTTTCAGCAACTCCAGAATCAAACACACAGCTGTGCTGCCACCCAAGCGCAAAGCTTATGCTTCAATGCAATTTAAACCTTCATCTCAATATTCTCTTCTCTATTTTAATATCAGAGCTGCTAGTACAAAGTGATTTCATTAAAGTAACTTCATTAAAATTAGTAGAAAAAAAATCATATTTTGAATGATTTGTGAAAAATTCATAGTGAAAATCTACTATCATGTGTGAATGTAACTGACCTGAACCCCAACTCACAGCACTAAATCTCAGACCAGCGCTTTATTAACTGGCTTTAGAAAAAAACAATGGTCTATTGTACTATTCAGACACTAATGAATCCCCATGATAAAGGGAGCATGTCTGAAAATTTGAAATAATTCATTACATTTACATAACATCTAATATAATACACAGACAGGGATAAAATCCCTGAGAAACATATATAATTATGATATTATCCCACATTCCCATGTAGGACTAGTCCTGTTTGAAGAGTACTATATTACTGTACAGCTAGTGTTGTGCCTTATAACCTAGTCAAGACTGTATTACAGTTTCTGGGGTGAAATAATTCCACCCTCAGTTATCATCTTTATTCAAATGCATATTTGCAGTAATCTCCAGGGCAAAAGAAAGATGTATTGATCAGCACTGGTTTGAAAGCCGTGGTTAGGGGCAGTGGTCATACATCGGTCAGCAGGAAAACTGCCTTTTTCCAATGCTCATATCTTTGATTTGACACTGTATGAACTGAAAGAAAAATCTGTTTTCAGAGTGAGGGCTGAGAGAAGTGGATTTTGACTGTTCACTGGGTGGAGTAGGTGCTCACTGCGGTTAACACACCACACACACACACACACACAAGCAGTGAGCTAAGTTGTGGTTACAGAACCCATGCTGCCTTACCTTTGAGCGTTCAGGGCCTGGGAAATAAACACATTATAACACAGTTCTAGAGTAAACAACACAAAACAAAGCAAGGTGCAAGCTACCGTGAATATTGAGAATGTGCAAATGCATGCAAACACTTCAAACATTAAAACAATGGCATGCAAAGCTGGAGCTATAAGCTAAAGACAATGATATGGATGTGAGGTGTAGACTACAGTGTAAATATGACTACTACATTACTATCAATTCAACGTCATTCTGTTTCCTTTAATTTGCCTACTGCATGAGTAAAACACATAGCATCAATGAAACAGCTTACATAAGCAACCACACATGGTCATTTTGTGAACTAACTGTGTATTAGGCTTAATTTTCTTCTTTGGTTATAACGGTGCTGTAATTTCATGTTGTTTTCATCTTCCCTGCATTTTGCAGATCTTCCTCAGTCTCAGGTTTGTAACTGACAAAACCTATAATTATTGTTACAAATATTGTCATTATTACATGGTGCACCATGAAAAGTCCAAGGGCTAGACGCCTAACACGGTATTAGCCTTCCTTTGTGGCATTTGTGCCAAATACTAGGAATATAAACGTTAAGTGTTGTTATTACTAAATTCACAGAAGTAAATAAACCTAAAATCATCACTTTGGCTCAATATCTTTCTTGCTCATTTTTTTTTTAAACCTTTCTAAGAACACACTATCTATCCATCCCCAATGCAGCTTTAATTTCTACTGAAAAACAGCTGAAGGAACTGCACAAGCAGCTTTTGAAGTGATTTCCAAAACAGAATTGAGAAAACACAGAGGTGGCACATTCGGATGTGAGCCTTCACCAATAGCTGCTTGAAAACAGGAAGTGCACTTGGTAAACCACCCACTCATCCTGACCTCACCTTTGTGTCAACCAGAGGTCTACAAGTCAAGTTTTCAGTAGATGCAAAATTATGACCAATTCTGCAGAACATGCTAAATTTGCACGTCGGGTCAAATGTTATACGTAGCTGATTTTCTAAATGTAAATAATTACAAAGAACATACTCATGTTTTTTTAACTTCATATTTTCTGAATTTAACATATTGTCAGTATCAAATGAAATTGCTGAATAATGCCGTATGTGCCTTATTTTCATTTCAATAAAACACTAATCTGACTAAAGCTGTTCAAACCTTTCCCAACGACTTTAAAATGTGTGTTGACCCTAACACCCTGTATATCAAATTTATGCATTTAAAAATATGACTATTCTTCCCTGATGGACCAGCTGACCACAGCACTTATGTCTGATTCCACTCTGCCATTTCCACTGATATTCAGAGGGTAGACGTTTGACAGCTCAGGGGCAGCTCAAGCAAAGCCAAGGATACACAACAATGGGCTGGATGCAGGGTGAGCACATCATGACATTTTGGACTAGTTGTATCCTTTAGGGATTGAAAAATGAGAGTTAGCCACAAGATGAAAAATTAGCATGCCAGAGCTACAGCTACAACGAGACACAAGCAAAAGGAAAAAACCTCTGAAGCTACAGAGACAACAAAAACTTGGCAAAAGCAACAAGTGCACAATAAAACACAGATGTCGCCTGCTAGCTAAGCCGAACCGGGCGGAATGATTGGACCCAACTTACAGCTCTAAAGTCTGCGAATGCAGGGGAGGCCGTTCTATTGGCAGATCTATTGGACAGGGACGAGGAGAAAGAGGACTCGTGTGGCTTTCGTATGAGAGGGGCACCTAGTGGTTGGCTATGAGCAGGAAGCCCTGTATGAGCTCCTGCTGAACTCGTGCCTAAAACAGTTCAGAGAAAACAGCTATTACCATCACAGTAGAAATGCACATTGTTGCAGGTAGCCCCAAGTAACATGAGTACAGAGCCTGAGTACTTGTTAAACCATAAAATTAAGCCTCCAAAAAAAAGCACTGTAATTGTAATCACAAGGGAAATCCAGAGAATTACTGCAGGGCTGGTAAACAGATCATAGGTTTGGTTTAGAAGAGCTCCGATTTATTATTTTCCAATAAGAACGGACTGATTTTGGGCCAAAATTAAATCTTTTGGCTCTTAAATGTAAATATTTGTGTTATTTACCTTGTAAATAAATTCTTCATTCAGGATAAAAAATTAAATATAAAAAGTTGAGGACCTGAATTGCTTCCTACTACAAATCTATTTTAAAGGCTACATGACACTTATATAATCATGACAACTGACACAACCATTCATAAACATTTATAAATGCTTATTCCAAAAGGCATCAACTGTCATAAAGGCCTGTTTGTGTCATTCTGTAAAGTGAGTTCCATTTTACCCTTTTTAACCTTCTTTGAATTTTAATTCAAATACCATGACGCTCTAAAATAAACAAATATTTGAAAATTACCATAAAGTCAATTGTATAAACATTGCATTCAATGCCATGACACCAAGGGTCTATGTCACCTTGACATCAAAGTTGACAAACTCAGCCTTTATGACATTTGACGTGTTGTGGAATGAACATCTATAAATGTTCCTTTGTGTCAGTTGTGAAGGGCTGAGGTAGAACTCGTGTAGCCTTCAAAACAGTGCTCTACACTAAAGGTTTACCAAAATATTTCACTAAATACGGGAACTCTATTGCCCAGATGTAAATACCTGACCTCTGAGAAACTCAATCTGGGAGTTTATTAAAAAGCTGGCTTGCGGTACACCAAAACCAGATCAACGGTTTCATTTCTGCAAATGCAAAGAAAAACTTTCAATACTCATTACAACGCCCAAAAGCAACTGAGGGAACTGTTGACAAACAAAAACAAAAGACAACAGTTTGAGGCTTGTATATACAGATGCTGAAACAGAACAAAAGTACAGAGTTCAAATCTGCAGCATCTTTTCTGAGGTATAAGAACCTTGGCCTGCTGATGTGTTTTGAAGCGGCTTGAAGGAAGGTGAAGCATGTCTCTCTAAGATCATGTACAGATGCATGTTGAGTGCAAAAGGTCAGATAAGAGTCGCTCTGAGCACTTGAAGGCCGTCCTAAGATTTCTCACGACCAAAACAGAACGAGAAAGAGGGGCGTTATTTACCGAAAGTAAGAGAGGAAATGGAAAGCAGAGAGAGAGAGAGACAGAGAGAGAGAGAGAGAGAGAGAGAGAGAGAGAGAGAGAGAGGAGAGAGTGTACGCTGGCATGGACGCTTTTAGCCAGCCGTGGGAACCTCACACTGAGTACTGCTCTGGAGGGTGTGAAGTGTGTACTTCGGTCAATCTCTCACACTCTCTCTCTCTCTTGCGCTCTCTCTCTCTCCCCTGCTCCACCAACACATTTCCTTCAACTCTAAGAGCACAGCACCGCTCGGACCCCACCCATGTTTAAACTGATACCACAAAACCACCAAAAAACAATCTGCTGAACACGGCCTGTGGCCAACATTGGTAACAAGTAAGACAATGACTTTTTGGGGTTTATAACAACACGGCCTTTGTAGTATCTATCCAAGGAAGGGCCGAGGAGTTGGGGTGAAACATACTCTTAAACTATTTTACAATACAGGGATGTCATGTGTGTGAGAAAGTATATTTCATACATAAATGTGCTACAGAAAATGTGACTCATAACAACTGCGCAAGACCTGTGACACCACCAAAATTCTCACCTTCAGCTAAGAAGTGATAGAACACACACACACACACACACATATATTAATCTATATCTAAAGAAAATGAATTCTTGTGACTCCATTGGGCCAATGCTTTAAGCCATGACCCCATCGTCTGGAGATTGCAGATTCAATCCCACGAGACAGTGCTAGTCAGGATGGGCTTCTGTAACCTGATGTGCCGGACCTGGGCATTCAGCGCTCTCCAAGCAGCTTCATGGTCTTGGGTGTTTCTCCAACTAAGGAAACCCAAGAGCTGAAAAGTGATTTTCAAAGGCATTTTAAAAAAAAAACTTACATATCTGAATTGTTCCATACAGAGGAGATCACATTGTTATATTTGTATTAGAAACACATTTAAACCGAAGGCATTACATGAGAATATTTTAACATTATTTTAAAAAGCTCCATATGTTCAGTCAGGTGTGTGCAAGCTTTTTTGCACTGCTGCTCTTTATAAACATGCGTTTTCATATACTTGAGCACACACGTATACTCTCATGGGTTTGAGGTGCGATAAGTTGCCAAAACTTTGGTCGTAAGGGGCCGTCCCGCTGACTTTAAAAAGGGGAAATATTGCCTGGCAATTTGTTCAGAGAGAAACACCTGGATTTTCTTCAAGAAGATTCACATTCTACTGGAAAAGAGAACCAGATCACATTGTGCTCATATCAAGTTTAAAGGTCAACTGAGTGAACTTGTTGGATACGGTGTGAAAGACCACAAACACATTAAAGAAACCACTTCTTGTAAGTGCTTGCACGTCACATGATTCTTGTGGCTCAGTGGGTTGCCAGCTAGTACGATGCCAGTGTAAACCTTGGGTGGGGAACAGAGCTTGCTGACTAAGAACAAGAAGGTTGTAGTTTCTAGTGTCCTGCCCTTCCTCTCCAGCAAAACGCTTCACCATGAGTTTTTTTCTAGAGGCAGCACCTTTGTGGCACTAGTGCCGTTTAAAAAACTGACAATGCTGATTGAACTGCTTCAATTTTTTGTACATATTTCTAAACGCTAAAAATAAAACGATGCACATTAGATGTTTCTTTTATTTTGTCCACGCCTTTCTAAAGTAATGATGAATTACTGTGCATTTGGCAAATTATTTATAACTGTAATTAGTTTAATGATATCCTGCATTTTATATTGGACACAAACATATGGCAGACCTTTTCAAATTTATATTAAAACTATAATAATATAATAATAATAATAATAATAATAATAAGGCATCGTGGTGCAGCAGGTAGTGTCACAGTCACACAGCTCCAGGGACCTGGAGGTTGTGGGTTCGATTCCTGCTCTGGGTGACTGTCTGTGAGGAGTGTGGTGTGTTCTCCCTGTGTCTGCATGGGTTTCCTCCGGGTGACTGTCTGTGAGGAGTGTGGTGTGTTCTCCCTGTGTCTGTGTGGGTTTCCTCCGGGTGACTGTCTGTGAGGAGTTGGTGTGTTCTCCCTTTGTCTGCGTGGGTTTCCTCCGGGTGACTGTCTGTGAGGAGTGTGGTGTGTTCTCCCTGTGTCTGCGTGGGTTTCCTCCGGGTGACTGTCTGTGAGGAGTTGGTGTGTTCTCCCTGTGTCTGCGTGGGTTTCCTCCGGGTGACTGTCTGTGAAGAGTTGGTGTGTTCTCCCTGTGTCTGCGTGGGTTTCCTCCGGGTGACTGTCTGTGAGGAGTTGGTGTGTTCTCCCTGTGTCTGCGTGGGTTTCCTCCGGGTGACTGTCTGTGAGGAGTGTGGTGTGTTCTCCCTGTGTCTGCGTGGGTTTCCTCCGGGTGCTCCGGTTTCCTCCCACAGTCCAAAAACACGTTGGTAGGTGGATTGGCGACTCAAAAGTGAATGTGTGAGTGTGTGTGTGTCACCCTATGAAGGACAGGCGCCCCCTCCAGGGTGTATTCCTGCCTTGCGCCCAATGATTTCAGGTAGACTCACAGCGACCCTTAACTGGATAAGGGTTACAGATAATGAATGAATAATCATAATAATAATTAGGTGCTGGCCCAAGCATCATGAAATCATTCAGAGGCCAAAAGTCCAAGCTGGATATAAAATTGGATTTAAAATTTAAAAAAGCTCCAAATGTACTGTTCCTCTTCTCTACCAATACTTTATACTGCACTAAATTTATAACAGACTGCATAAAATGCATGTGGAACACTGCATGCTACTCTGCATTGTTGTATACACATCAACGTGGACAAGTGACACCCTGTGCTTCATGATCACCTTCTAAATCCCTTTTCAACTTTGTAATCTGAATCTTTGTAATGTCATGTCAAAAGCCCCATGCCAGAAAAAGCAGTTCATTTTCCACAACGTTGCTACACTTTGAGTATATGGCTGACAGTCACACAGTTAGTCTACCAAGCACATGCTTATCTGAGTCCTACAGTTGCTCAGCTATGTGCAGTGACCTGAAGATGTAGATACCCCCCCTCCTAAAAGGGGAAGTGCTTTTACTTTCAGCTATCAGATGGAGCCCAGCATCAGCTGGTGGGGTGGATCTCTGATCGCAGATATGGGTCGAGGAAAATGAACCTGAAAGGGCCGGGTCTAAAGATCTAGTATGAAATCACTTTCACTAATTTCACTTGAAAAGAATTTTAGTTTTGGGCTACGATGAACAAGAAATTAAAGTGTAGCATTATGTAAACTGTAAAATTCTGGTTGTTAATATTTTAGTAAAGTTTTATCACTGTAGCCATTTTTTGCCCATTTTCTTTAAAATCCCCTTTTACACATGTATGGTAACTCCATTATGAAGTTTACCCAGTAAAATCTGGGTCAGTGCATGTGAGAAAAGTGCCACTAAAGTTCAGGTGTATTTCCACCACACGCTGCACTTGTGTCATCCCATGCCTAAAGCACAAGGCACATTTCCCACCATGAGAATGCATCTGACAAAAAAATTCCCACTGTGTAGTACATGTGAAGTGACCACTCCAGCAATTTTGTGGACCTGATACTCCAGGGTTTCGGTAGAAATTCTCCAGGATTCATTTATGAAAGGGGCTATAGATAGATGTCATATAGCATGAAAGACTCGTAGTATAAAAGACAGCTTCACAGGTAAAAGCTTCAATTACATGTTAGATGTGCTTACTGGTAAAGACACAAAAACAGCTTTCCACCAACATTTACACAATAATATCTCTATTAAACATACACACAGGAATGCAGTAACATGCAGGTCTACCACTTTCCAAATCTTTGAGATTATTCTAGGGACACTACTCTTTTAATTTGGTTCCGCTGTAATTCTGTTAATGATGTACTGCACTACTTTGAAGAAAATAGTTTTAGAACACTAAACACCTTAGAAGTGTACAGATACAGAATATATCTATTACACAGTTACACACACACACACACACACACACAAACACACACACACACAACTCACCATATGGTGGTGGTGCTGGTCTGGCTGGGACAGGTTTTTTGGGAAGGGGCAGAGGGTAGGTCGGTTTTCGGCCTATAGCATGCCCACCGGAGCCCTTCAGGGACAAATATTAATGCAGTCAGAATACTACATCATATGGGTAATCAGAAAATAAGTGTCTTATAATAAAGCCATATATCCAAACCTCTCAGAGCAGAGACTGATAACACACAAGAGTGAAGATAAGGGTTGACAACACAGGAATGTATGTTCTGATTTATTATGATAGAAACCAGTTGGATATTCAGTAAATGGATAAACATAAGGCTGTGACTTGTTCTTAGACACACTCTCAGTAAAACTGTCTCTACGGTGGTGCCCTCATGGGACCAAAGTTGTGCCATATTCTGTATTAATTGTAGATTTTTAAGTCGTATTGATTTTATACCACCATTTTAACTTCCAGAACTTAAACTATTTTATTTTTCACTGTAGGTGAAATGAAGGGAAAGCTTAAGAAAAACTGACACAACAACACTCTCATCTTGTACAAGAGGCCTATTTTCCTCAGTGAACCATGTCCCAGCATGTTAGCTTGTTAGTAATATCTTCTAAATGCATCTGGGCATAGTTAAGATTGGCTAGCTTAGATTTCCCATTTGGTAAAGACGACATGTAAAAACAGTCGGCGCAAATCTGTTTAACTTCTTGTAGCCTACATCACCCAACATTGTTTACAGGAATATTTAATTACTAATGACAAAAAATGTTACTCTGAGACAACACTTCATCAAAAGGCTCCTAAATATTAATGTTGATACATTATGATTCCATCTAATGCCACAGTGGGCTGTTCAGAGCGATGGCAGTTACAAAGAGGTGCGTAACTGCTGCTGGTTCTGAGTGTACTTGTGCTTTCCTGTGGTCAGATGAATGAATAGTCCATTTCAGCAGTGACCTCCCTCCTACCTTTGACATATTTCCAAAGTCTGCAAAGCCACTCTTCCCGCCAAAAGAGTCGCTGCCGAAAGGGTCCGTTGTAGCAAAGGGATCTAGAGAGAGAGAAAGAGAGAGAGAGAGAGAGAGAGAGAGAGAGAGAAACACAGTATTTTATAAATTCTTACAAAGGTAGAGTGGCATTTTTCTGTACGATTTTTCTCCATTATGGAAACATCCACAAATGCAGCCATAGCGTCAGTTGAGCGCTGCACACAGCAGCTGTGCAGCTATTTTAGGACCTTCACTGAGGCTGCACTGTTTAGTTTTCCATGACTTTTTCTCCTGAAAACTCTGCTTTCTGTTCTCTGTGCAATGCTCATGACGTACGTTTCTAATTAACTCATTATGGTGTTAAGTGGGGGCAGTGTTCGATGGACCATGGTAAACAGCCTTTATCTAACACTGTGGTGTGCAGGTTATGACTTCATTAACTTACTTGCAAATGAACAGGGGGAAAAAAAACAACAAAAATCACAGTAACACAATGCTGTGGTTGTTGTAACAACCACAGGAGTCACATTCAGAGCAGGCTTTTTAAAATATACCAGAAAGCTGTGTGTGTGGGTGTGTGTGTCTATTTCAATTCAGGCCACATGCCAAGGATATGAGAAGGTGTTTAAAAATTTGAAGGTGGTACTGAATCGTTAAGCAGTATGACATTTGAATTATCTACACAATTTACAGTAAAGGGAAAGTATAAGGACTGAAAAATAAACATATGAGACAACAAGGAAAAGGACCGTCTAAAAACTGTGCAAGATGTAAACAGAACTTAATGGAACACTATGTAAAATGTTGGTATTGTTTATCCTGGGCTCCCCCTACAGCTGCGTAGAGTGTAATTCACTTTTACAGCATTGTACTGACAGCAAGGTGTGGGGTGTTTGTGGTTTCCTATTCTCCTCCAAACACTACACAGTGCAGCTTCTGCAACGGCACGGGCAGTGGTGCATCACGATGATTTTGAAGCTGGAAAGCTTTCTCATATATATATATATATATATTTGCAAATGCATTTCCTTTGGACACCTACAACTTGTGTTTTATTACAGCACATCAAAATGGCTACAGCAGATTATTGAAAAAAACTAAACCAAAAAGTGCACACCTCACATATATAAAGTACCCTGAAATCCAGCACCACACACACTTCCCTCTTTCTCTGCTTTATGCTAAAAAACACAGAACACACACACACACACACTAGTGTTCATAATAAACAAGGTATTTCTGGAGTGTGTATGATTGTGTGTTTCTCATAAATTGACCCTACTTCCTCAGTAAGGAAATAGAAAGATAGTACCTGTTAATTATGTAGTGTATGAGATAAAGAGGACAGAGAGAGAGAGGTCTGTGTGTGTGTGTGAGAGACAGAGAGAGTGTGTAAGAGTGGTGTGTGTGTGAGAGAGAGAGAGAGAGAGAGAGAGAGAGAGAGAGGTGAGAGAGAGAGAAAGAGAGAGTGTGAGAGTGGTGTGAGAGAAAGAGAGAGAGAGGTCTGTGTGTGTGTGTGAGAGACAGAGAGTGTGTAAGAGTGGTGTGTGTGTGTGAGAGAGAGAGAGGTGAGAGAGAGAGAGAAAGAGAGAGAGAGAAAGAGAGAGAGAAAGAGAGAGAGAGAGAGAGAGAGAGAGAGAGAGAGAGAGAGAGAGAGAGAGAGACTGTTCCTCCTGGAGAGCTTTTCTGCCACAACACGTTAACACCACTTCGCCAAGGTTTTCCGTTCTGTTTGGCCACAAAGCCAAGACTGTTTTTGCTGATGCTATTTTAGGAAGAGCGGGAGTTATTTGTGCAGGTAAAAGCTCTATAAATAGCCTCAAGCCACAGGAAAAAGTGAAGCTATGCAGGTAAAAATGACAGACCACCACAGTTTAAAATGAAGACTATGAACTCTACACTTGTATGAACCTTAAAAAAGTGAGGGGTGTTCCATCGGTGGAAACTCCTTGCTCCATATTACGTACATTTTAAAAATAATGAGGCTACAAAAGATTCTTTGAGCAATGTCACAGTGGAACCACTTTTTGGTTCCATGAGCCATACTTGCTAATATATTTAAATGGGTAAAGAACCTTAAGACTGTGGCACTGGTCGGGACAAACTTATTCTCGACATTGGGACAAAACCGTGTACTTTTTTTTCCTGACTCAATATGAAAATTCCAACTGCCCTTCATTTTGTCCAAATTTCATGAAAAATAGATCAATAGAAACGTGCCAACATTACTTTCCCACTCTTCTGAATCCACTGAAATTTAAGTTTTTAAAATTTGAATTTTTAATTTATCAAATTGATCATTTTGGAGATACAGATTTTTTTCTGAAAGTGACATTATATTATAAAACTAATATGTTACACTTTCTGATGTTCACTTACGTCAGTGGCTTTTTTAGCCACTGTTTGATGCAATCAGGTTGTTTGTTTTGTTACTCAGGCTTTAAAAAGGGCCCATATCTTACTCACTACACTACACACAACAAGTGGTCATGTAGCATGGGGACACACTTTGTGTGTGGGTGTGTGGGTGTTTGAAAGAAAGAATGTGTGTGTTACATTTTGTTATGAAACTCTGAGTGTTTTATCTGAGATCTTGTTCTGAAACATCACCTCATTACGCAGAAAGCATCAGAGCTTCCCCTAACGGACAACTCTGTGAATCCTCACTACAGACTTGCCTTGTGTTGTAAAAGACAGATGACCAGTAACAAACTGCAGCAATAAAAAATTAAAAAAAAAGGAAGCTTATCGTTATATTCATCTGTTTTCCTTTTATATTAAAATGAGAGGTCAAAAGGTCTCACATGACTTCAAAGTAATAGTGTGTGCAGAATTCGCTGGCCAGCTTAAAATATACAGTCTGCTAAATCTGTCTCACACCTTGGAAAGTTTACCCTGAAAGACCAAAAAGTTGACACAAAAACTCAGTAAAAAGGACAGCACCTTCCCATTAACTTTTACGTTTTGAGCCAATGGGATTTCTGCTATTTTATGAAGTACAGAGAAACCATCTGTAAATATTTCTCATAGCAATAGGCCATGTTACACACACACACACACACTGCAAACAGAGACTGCAGAATACTGGTGTTTTCCTTTCAGATTCATCAAGAGTGATGTTGATCAAGGAATACAATACCTGAGACTCTGAAATTTGAAGAACTAGATGCAAGACTCCCCTGCCTTGTAAACGGGCTGGTCTGCACACACAGAGAGAGAGAGAGAGAGAGAGAGAGAGAGAGAGAGAGAGAGAGAGAGAAGAGAGAGAGAGAGAGAGAGAGAGAGAGGTAACAATTTTATGCTTCAAAGAATACAAACCGTAAGTCTGGTAGTTCCCCCAGATGAGTTTTCAAACAAAAAGAAAATATATTTTATTTTATGCAAATTATTTCACATTTCCCAATAACCCTGCCACCTGACCCGAGACAATCTACAATCGGTAGAAACATTTTTAATCATTAAAAAATATAATCAATGTATCCAGTAAAACTAAATCAACACTGTCCATGTATTAACTTTTAGGAATATGTATTTGGGCCATTTCTAATGATTTTTTACCAATATGTCTGCATGGAAATCACTCCCGATTCAGTAAAATATGCACTTACATTATACTACAGCATGTAATCAGCATCCTTATTTAGAATACTCCGATGTAATTACTTTGCCATATATACCGCAATGTTATGACAAGTGTTATATAGTATTACAGTTACACTGAAATACATTATCTGAGCAACAACCTGAAAAACCATGACCTAGCTCATAGTGCAGATTTAGAACTAGATTAAGATGTTTCCACATGTGTTTTAAGAACTTCTTCTTTCTTAGAATGCCTCACGAAATGAAATGACTGGGCATAAGTGGAAAGGGAAAGAAAAACAGGCATCTGAGATGATTGAGCATTATCGGAGTATAAAAATACAATTCAAAGCCATGTAGTTGTAAACTTCCAATCTTACATCACACAGGTTTAAATAAAATGATCAGCGTCCTTATTTACAACATTCATTCATTATCTGTAACCCTTATCCAGTTCAGGGTCACGGTGGGTCCAGAACCTACCTGGAATCATTGGGCGCAAGGCGGGAATATACCCTGGAGGGGGCGCCAGTCCTTCACAGGGCAACACACACACCTACGGACACCTAGTGTTTTTGGACTGTGGGAGGAAACCCACGCAAACACAGGGAGAACACACCACACTCCTCACAGACAGTCACCCAGAGGAAACCACACAAACACAGGGAGAACACACTCCTCACAGACAGTCACCCAGAGGAAACACACGCAGACACAGGGAGAACACACCACACTCCTCACAGACAGTCACGCGGAGGAAACCCACGCAGACAGAGGGAGAACACACCACACTCCTCACAGACAGTCACCCAGAGGAAACCCACGCACACACAGGGAGAACACACCACACTCCTCACAGACAGTCACCCAGAGGAAACCCACTCCTCACAGACAGTCACCCAGAGGAAACACACGCAGACGCAGGGAGAACACACCACACTCCTCACAGACAGTCACCCGGAGGAAACCCACGCAGACACAGGGAGAACACACCACACTCCTCACAGACAGTCACCCGGAGGAAACCCACGCAGACAGAGGGAGAACACACCACACTCCTCACAGACAGTCACCCAGAGGAAACCCACGCACACACAGGGAGAACACACCACACTCCTCACAGACAGTCACCCGGAGCGGGAATTGAACCCACAACCTCCAGGACCCTGGAGCTGTGTGACTGCAACACTACCCTCTGCACCACCATGCCGCCCTTTTATTTACAACAATTACATTAAAATCACTTAATCTCATTGTCATATCAGTTCACCAGCAGCAAAATAAATACACTGTATTAACTAAAACTTACGATTTAGACCTAGATTAAAGTGTTTTCTCAGCAGGTCCAAGCATGTCCAAGAATGTCACAGTGGTTATTAGTAATAAATAAGAATAACAATAACAGAACCTGCCATGTTTACCTTTTGATCTTTAGCGAATGGATCCGAGTTGCTGAAGGGGTCTTTGAAAGTATCATTCTGTTTGAAGGGATCACCACCAAATGGATCAGCTAAAAGAGGGAACAAAAAATTTGAAAAAAAATGTTTGACTTTATTGTTCTTTGGGTTGTTTTTGATGAAGTATTATTTTTACTGGGGTTTCACCCTTAACAACATGACTTTTTCTAGCATTAACCCTCAGATATGATGTTTAAACAATTAACTATATTCTATACTCAGAGTCTTTCCAATCCAAACTTTTACCCCATGTCACCAATAAGCACTTGACAGTTTCTCCTGGATCCTGAAACACTCAAATGTGACTGCTTTGGACCACATTTTGTATGCTTTTCTGCAAGTGATTATCTTGGCCAAACAGACATCTGACATTGATCAGGAGAACTAAATCTGATCTTAGTTAAGCAGGCTGCTTATAGTGACTCTCATCCAAGACTGCAGCGTTACCTGAATGGCTTTTAACACATACAACATTATATTTTCACTGTATGAACAAAACCTGGTAATTTTTTACCTGTTTTTATTTTGTTTGAGAAAGTCTGCTTCCTACATAACATACTAGGGTTCAGTTCCCAGCTTAGACAGGAACAGCACAATATCAATTCAACTCCTCATTCAAAATAGCTTACCACTGTAACTGTACATTTCTATCATAGCCCCAGAGCAAAAATAAAGCCAGTTTTAGACACAAAACAGGTGTTAGCTCTTGTAAATGTATTTACTTGCAAACTATCAAGGTTGCAAATACAGCAAAAAACAAAATCATAATAAAAGTCCCACAAAACTAATGACTGAATCTCAGTTAAGCACAGCAGTGCATTTTTGACTGCAATAAACATAGCTGGACCACAACACATAGACAGTGAAGTATGTTACAGCACCTTTACTGAAGGGGTCACTTTTGAAGGGGTCCTCGGTGTGGAAGGGGTCTGCACTGAGGTCCTGAGTGGTGCTGGTGTTAAACATGGCCAGCTTCGACCTGAAAGAGTCCTCCTGAAACAGACACACCATTCAGAGATGTTGTTTATTCTCCTGCTCAGTGCTGAGAAAAATATTATCATTGTAATGAGAAGGAGGAGAATAGCACGTGGCTCAATTAACCTTGCTGCCTGCGTCACAAACACAGGCCTCAACCACTCATTTCCTGAGCTAGATAGGGGAGAGTTTATGAAAGAAGCAACGTCAGAAGGTGTGTACTTTCAGAAGGAAAAAAGCCCAGTTTACACTGGGCCACTGTGTGCTGTACCACACAGCCGTGCCGGTACACACTATGATTAATTAATTATTAATAGTGATGCACTGAAATGAAACTGCTCTGAATTTTCCCAGGCACCAGTACGTCACTGTTGCTCTATTTCCAGTGGAATGGAAAATCTGAATAAAAACAAGCAAACACAAACTCAAAAACACTGACTAGAGCTGGAGGGGGAAAAAACAAAACAAACAAAGCGAGCATTATGTCACTATTATGACATATTTAGTCTGTTATTTTCTGTCAAAATGATTTGCCTTTATTTGACTGAAAAACAAAAGTACCCTTTTTGACCACAGAGTCACAAAACATTGTAAAGGCATCTATTAAACAACTCCTGAGTGGCCCAGCGGTCTTGTGTTGGCCCTATCATCAGGAAATCAAGCCATCCAAGGCCAGGAGTCATAAACTATTTTTCAAAAATGACCTCGGGAATCAGGTCAGACATTTTCTAGAGTTATCTTTCATGCATGGAGCATACAGCTGGAGATGGTCCATGTCTAATGCGTTCTCACTACAGGGAAACGTTCTGCATGGTTTAGACACTGTGTACAGAAGGCACGACATGAGTTCACTGTGACTTATATGGAAAATAATCTGCTATACATTGTACTGAGGGCTGGTGAAGTAATATCGGGTACAAATAATTCAAACATTTGTATTCACACATAAATACAGCTCCCCTGGGTAATGTCCAGAAACCTTCTGGGTTAAAGTGCATGTTTAAAAAGGGCTCTAGAAAGAACAGCTGGCCTTGCTTTCTGGGCGAGTAGGATGGCCATTGTCTGGTACATTAACACTCTCCTGTGGTGATGTGTTCAGCAGCGGATCAAAAAGAAGCAATGGTTGGCTTCTCATGCCTTGGACAAACCAAATGCTAGCTCTTACGTTCCTGGGAGACTAGCTAGCGGGCTGAGATGGCGACAACAATTAATTAGTGTGAAAAAAAAAAAAAAAAAAAAAAAATTAAACATTAAAACCACATGTTAACAGTAAAAAGCCATTTATTTCACTTCAGATAAACAGCAGAATGTGTTAATATAAATATTTCTGCATGTTCACAAATACCCTCACTTAGACTATCACAGCACCATTAATTAACAGTACATTTCTCACCGTATGGGTGTTACCGGTACTGGGTGTTAAGGTCTCTTCACTGAGGAGCTGGTCGATCTCGGCCAGGTTGCTCATGCTGCCGCTGAGAACTTTGTTGAAGCGATCAATGGTTTTATTCAGCTCCTTGTGGCTCTCCTGGATTTCAGAGAGTTCACTCTCTCGTGTCTGTAAAGATACCCCAGAGAAACAATACTGTCATATAACACTAATAAAATGCAAAGTACTGCATTTGAGTTTTAAATAAATAAAAAAATGTAGTTAATAGTAATGTAATACAGTTCCTTCATGTGTGTTTTTTTTTACAACAAGCACAATAAGGCAGGGAGGTGCTTTTTGGTTCTAAATACAGGGGGTCCTCGACTGATCTGTTCCTACGTCGCGTCGTAAACCGTTTTTCGGTGTAAGTCGGAACATACGTACATACTGTACATAAATAACATACTGTAAGCACTTATTGTATCCTAACACCTATCCTCCTCAGTCCCGAGCCGCGTAACCGTGTATTCTTCCGCCGCGCACACCACACACGAAGTTCGCGTTACGACGTTTACGACGCAAAACCACTTACGTCGAAACAAGGCTTTATACAGTAAATGGGAGATGTGTCGTAACCACGAAACATCGTAACTCAGGACTGACGTAACCCGAGGACCTCCTGTAGTGGCAAATGCACATCTACAGTTCTATATAATCATAAAAGCACAATTTTTCAAGTGACAGTTCCTATGGGAAATGAAAGCCACTTTCACACATGAATTCTGGAGAATTTCTAGAGAAACTCCCAAATGTCTGTACAGAGATGTTCCGGAATGTTCATTCACACATACAACGCACACAAAATGGAGACTGCCTCAGCCACGCTCTCACTGTGAGAAATAAAACATACAGCTCCTCCGGGTAAACTGGATTATTGTGCATTTGTAAAAGGGGCTTAAGTAATAAACTACAAAATACAATATAGAAGCATTTTTTCAGTAGGTCATGGAAGCCAAAGCTCAGTAAGAATAGCTAGCTGTAGAGAAGGGATGCATAAACACCATTTTATCACCTTTACACTCACTGCTCTCGGGTTCTCCCTGCAGTCCGCTTTGCTTGGGTTGCCATCATAGATTGTGAAATAATTGCAGATCGCTGACATTTTAAATTGCCTGCTCATTAGCGCAGGAACGTGCACCAGGCACAAGGTATCGGATGTTGGTATCGGAGCCTCATTTGCGATTACAAGTACGAGTAAATGAACACGGTATCGGACAAATACCTGATACCAGTATCTGTATTCATGCATCCCTACTTTAAACTGATTGTTAGGGTGTTTTTTTTTTTGTATCACTGATTTTTAGAAGCATGTGAATGTGCCCAATATTGGCTTCATAGCAGATACATTATTCAATAGATTTTGTTATTTATTATTACGGCAACTCCAAACTTTTGAAAAAGTGTATGAGCGTGTGTTCCCTTCCAACCTCATCCATCTCATTCTGGGAGGTTTTCAGCAGTTTAAGGATGCTCTCTAGTTTGGCTTTGCCCTCGCGGAGTTTCTCTTCCAGTAGTTTTTCCTCCTGTTCCAGACAGTACAGGTCTGTTTTGGTTCGGCTCAGCTCCTTTTCTTGCTTTTGCAGATCTGCCTCCTGAGAAAATATCTGTGTCTGCATAGAAGAGATCTACACACACACACACACAAAATGGTGAAGTCGAAATCTATATTCCAGTTCAATCCTCAGGTATTGTTCATTACTGCTATCTCTCCACAATGTTCTCTCTCTCTTACTTTGCTGCTCTCCTCTGTGTACTTGCTCTTAGCTTCGTTCACCACTCCCTCAAGCTTTTTCTTCTGCTGTTCCATGTCCTGCAGTCTGTCCTGAGCAACTTGCTTCTGTTGATCCATGTCTTGCAGGCTGCTGTTTTCATGCTCAAGTTCACTCTGCATATTCTGCCACAAACACACATAATCTTGTTTACATCGGATGGTTTTACACTTAGTAGATAAATATCTCTCCTGTTTTTATTTGGTGTGAAATGTGAAACTCAGTTCCATAACGAGCTTCTTCCCATCCATGTATTATGCATGTTGTGACTAAAGCCAAAATTTATATCACAATATATTTCTTAATGTCAGTCAATATGAATTAATTCTGATATCGATATTGAATTCTGATACCGAGCCCTTTAATGGCCGTCAGTCAGTGACAGACACTGCAAATATTTAAAATGTGTATAAAAATCAATTGTTATGAAAACATTTTATATTGATACTGAATTATTGTCCAGCCCTAGATGTGACATACTGTAGCAGGGGTTTCGGTTGTACTGGACCAGTTTTGATAGTGGTCATACCGAGAGCGGTTGTGGTTGTATTGGGTGGGGTGTTGATTATATTGAGACTGGTTTCGGTTGTTGTGTAACAAACAAGTTAAATGCTTTAAGGGCAAAAACACATCTTAAAGCACCTCCTGAAGTCGTGAAATTAATCAGATTTAAATCTGTTGAGGACATTGCAATCTGAATTTAATCTTCATACTCAAGGCAAATTAAATTTCCAGGAGGAAAATGGCCAAACTAAGTGCTAACCATTTGAACAAAAAACTATAAAATTACAAACAGAAAACAAAGAACATCATAGGTGACTGGTTATGAGCTGGATTTCATGTTTTGTGCCACAAAGAATTTCGCTTTCAATCACATAAATGAAACACACACTTGTGAATAAGTGTAAATACATGTAGTCAAAACTGCAACATTATTCATAATAAATCAATTAAATGTCTGGATGAATCCAAGACTTACATGAACTTGGTTGTTTTTCTGTCGAAGGGCCTCTTCCTTCTGTCTGATCTCCTGCTCTATGCTCCGCTTCTCACTTCCCCAGCAGAGAGATATTCAGGATTTAGAAATCATAACATTTAAAAATTATTAAATTAAATCATTTTCTGTGTTTGTACCAAATGTAAATCAAGAAAACCAACTGCAAATTAAAAATAATAACTCCCACAACACCCATAAAAAAATGTAGACATTTTATGGCCTTGATGGAGACATGGGCTTACAACAAATAAACCTTAAAAAGAAGCTCCTCAACAGCCTTCTGGTATTTACAATAATAAATTTATAAGCTTTATATATATATATATTTCTTATGATAAAGCCTTCAAACTGCTATTTAAAAGATATGGGAACATTAATATAATGAGAATTAAAAAAACAGATTTGACCCTTGTGGCCACTAGATGGCTCTTGTTCCTTCAAAGATGCAGAACATTCATTCATTATCTGTAACTCTTATCCAGTTCAGGGTCGCAGTGGGTCCAGAGCCTACCAGGAATCATTGGGCGCAAGGCGGGAATACACCCTGGAGGGGGCGCCAGTCCTTCACAGGGCAACACACAAACATTCACTCACACCTATGGACACATTTTGAGTCGCCAATCCACCTACCAACGTGTATTTTTGGACTGTGGGAGGAAACCAGAGCACCCAGAGGAAACCCATGCAGACACAGGGAGAACACACCAAACTCCTCACAGACAGTCACCCGGAGGAAACCCACGCAGACACAGGGAGAACACACCACACTCCTCACAGACAGTCACCCGGAGTGGGAATCGAACCCACAGATGTAGAACAAAATACATAAAAGAAAAAGAAAGCAAGAATCCTCCATCTAACCCTTTCTCCATAGTTCATATTTTCCCTCACCTTTGCAACTGTGAGATTTCCTGGTTTATGTTGTCCAGCTCTTTATTTCCTGTCAACTCCACCGGTGCCACCACTGTACTACTGCTCTCCTGTAAAAAAGTGGCTCATTTAATAAATTATGATAATACAAACATAAACAAGTACATAATCAATAATATAGAGCTGTTTATATCTGTGGTATAGAACAGTATATCACTGATTCCCCATGTACTTAACTGTTCATTATCAGGTGCACAATGTAAACAGGCTGCAATGTATAATGCTGTACATGTGTTTAAACACCAGGTGGCGACATCGCGTGCATTTGAACAGACAAAAAAAAAAAAGTCAGTCTAAATCACTTACTCTGGACAGGGTGGGTATAGACAGTCCAGACAATTCAAACCCTACTGAGGAGGAGAAATCTGATGGTGTCGTCTGAAGATGTGAAGGAGCGAAGGCAGGGACGGGAGAGAGGGAGAGCTATAGAGAGAGATGGAGATAGAGAAACAGACACAAAGTGAAGGAATGAAACGGAGAAGGAAGAGGAAGAATAAAATATAATTATTAAGTAAATGTGGTTTGAGCAACAAAAATATTTCACAGAACTCTGAGAGATAAGGAAGTAGGTTAAAGTGCCTTGATATCACTTGCCATGTGAACCTCAATCTCATTTGCATATGGTCTCTGGTGGATTTATAGGAAATCACATGAAAATAGTAAAAACACAAGCTAATAGAGTATTAACCACCAAAGCAAAACAATAATATGAAAATGATGTGGTGATGTGGTTCCTATGAGACATTATTTTTATACAATATACAATATATACTTTTTCTTGCATTTTGTGAGTGTGTGCATATGCTCACGGTAGGGACACTAGAGGGAACAGAGCCCCTTTCTGAAGGGGGAATCATTTCAGGGGTCAGACTCCGTGGAGGCTCAACTCCTTTGACTTTTTCCTGGATGAGGTGCATAGCCAGACAGAACTGCTCTTTGGTCAGCTTGCCTGTAGATTTAGTGTCTGCCAGAGACCTGAGAGAGAAATTCATCAATAATCCCAGGGATAATTCAAAGTACTTTTGAAATGTCATGGATAATAATAAACTAATAATATTCTAATGTATTCTTAAACTGAGCAGAGAAAAGAGCCAAATCTACAACCCTTACGAACTGCATTGCACTTACAAACCGGATTCCAAAAAAGTTGGGACACTAAACAAATTGTGAATAAAAACTGAATGCAATGATGTGGAAATGGCAAATGTCAATATTTTCTTCGTAATAGAACATAGAACAATATGTTGATTCAGAATTTCACAGTGTCAACAAATCCCAAAAAAGTTGGGACAAGTAGCAATAAGAGGCTGGAAAAAGGAAATTGAGCATATAACGAACAGCTGGAAGACCAATTAACACTAATTAGGTCAATTGACAACATGATTGTGTATAAAAAGAGCTTCTCAGAGTGTCAGTGTCTCTCTGAAGCCAAGATGGTAAGAGGATCACCAATTCCACCATTGTTGTGCAGAAAGATAGTGCAGCGATACCAGAATGGTGTTACCCAGCGTAAAATTGCAAAGACTTTTCATGTTTTCAAAGTTATCATCATCAAACGTGCATAACATCATCAAAAGATTCAGAGAATCTGGAACAATTGCTGTGCGTAAGGGTCAAGGCCGTAAAACTCTAAGGGCCCGGAGATCACGAGCATCCAGTAAACGTCACTGCACCTCAAACAGGAATGCCAATGTCAAGGAAATAACAGAATGGGCTCAGGAATACTTCCAGAAAGCATTGTCAGTGAACACAATCCACCGTGCCATCCGCCGTTGCCAGCTGAAACTCTACAGTGCAAAGAGGAAGCCATTTCTAAGCAAGCTCCACAAGCTCAGACGTTTGCTCTGGGCCAGGGGTCTTTTAAAATGGAGTGTGGCAAAATGGAAGACTGTTCTGTGGTCAGATGAGTCACGATTTGAAGTTCTTTATGGAACACTGGGACGCCATGTCATCCGGACCAGAGAGGACAAGGATAACCCAAGTTGTTATCAACCCGTTCAGAAGCCTGCATCACTGATGGTATGGGGTTGCATGAGTGCTTGTGGCATGGGCAGCTTGCATGTCTGGAAAGGCACCATTAATGCAGAGAACTATGTTCAGGTTCTAGAACAACATGTGCTCCCATCTAGACGTCATCTCTTTCACTGAAGACCCTGCATTTTTCAACAAGACAATGCCAGACCACATTCTGCAGCAATCACAACATCATGGCTACGTAGGAGAAGGATCCGGGGGCTGAAATGGCAGCCTGCAGTCCAGATCTTTCACCTATAGAGAACATTTGGCGCATCATAAAGAGGAAGGTGCGACAAAGAAGGCCCAAGACGATTGAACAGTGAGAGAGGCCTGTATTAGACATGAATGGGAGAGCATTCCTATTTCTAAACTTGAGAAACTGGTCTCCTCTGTCCCCAGACGTCTGTTGAGTG
Organism: Hoplias malabaricus; assembly: GCF_029633855.1. Taxonomy (NCBI): domain Eukaryota; kingdom Metazoa; phylum Chordata; class Actinopteri; order Characiformes; family Erythrinidae; genus Hoplias; species Hoplias malabaricus. The sequence continues at coordinate 78,529,796 of NC_089820.1, read as the reverse complement.
TTGTAAGAAGGGGGGATGCCACACAGTGGTAAAAAATGGCCTTGTCCCAACTTTTTGGGGATTTGTTGATGCCATGAAATTTTGAAACAACATATTTTTCCCTTAAAATTATGCATTCTCTCAGTTTAAATTTTTGATCTGTGATTTGTGTTCTATTCTGAATAAAATATTAGATGTTGGCACCTCCACAACATTGCATTCAGTTTTTATTCACAATTTGTTTAGTGTCCCGACTTTTTTGGAATCCGGTTTGTATTTATTTGGACAAATCCCTTCATAAGTTCAAGTACCACAATCATGGAGATGTTTCATGTAACATGAGATGTCACAGCTATTTACAGAAAGGCTTTTTTGTTGTGTGTGTGTGTGGGGGGGTGTCATGTCACTGTATACCAGTGTGTCTCACCAGATGTGGGCCAGCACACTCTGGGGCAGTTTTGAGTTCATGAAAATATCCTTAACTTCATCTCCTCCCACCATGCCGTCAAAATCAGAGTCGGCCAACTCAAAGATCACCTCGTACTGCTCCCTGTCGTCCAGAGGCACCACCCAGTTCCCCGAGACCGGCTTCAAAATACACACAAAAAAAAGTTAATCAACCTGTTCATTTGCACTACAAATACTGTCCTACAAACAATTCCTGCATAACAGAAAAGTCCAGAAAAGGCAGAGTCCTTGAGGTGTTGCAATACGTTATGACTACAAAAGGAATGGGGTGGAAGGCCATGAGGAGAATGTGGATAAACTGGTTTAGCTAGAAGTGAAGTGATCAGGTTATGGAAGTTTGAAACAGAAACCCAGGCCCTTTAGAAACGATAATGTAGAAAAAATGGAGACAGCTTACTGAGCAAATAGGACTTATATTTACTCATAATAATCGTGTATATTAATTTGCTCTATGGACAAACAGTTGTGAACACCTTTTAAGAAGTGAATTCAACTACATTGATATGTCAGTGTAAAAGGGACCGCTGTTCAACTGCACACAGCACACTGTAGAAAAGTATTGACAAGTACAACATGGTGCTATGCAAAGCAAGGACTACACATTTGTTTTACAGTTAATATTATTTGCTATATTTTGTTAAGATTTTCTAAAACCTTGGTGAGTCTATAAAATAGAAAAGTGGCTGTTTGAAGGTGACACTTCACTAAAATAATTGCCTATTTTATGACACAAACACTGAAATGTACAATCACAACTCAAATTACAAGCCCTGCATATGACAACTAAGGCTAAATAACTGTGTAAATAAATGTGGCTGCCTATGATATCACTTCAAAGCCAAGATACTTAGGTAAAATAGGACCTAAGCTACTTTACAAAGCCATTTAAAGTCTAGTTGGTCTATGACCATAGCAGCCAAGACCTACATTTTCACCCAGCTTTAGAAACCTGGCACACACACACACACACGACAGGGTGGGAAAGTTTGTCTTCCCTGGGTGGTAAAGTTTGAACAATCACTCAAATACCAATTATTAAATGCTTTGAATACTTTGTGATTCGGTCGCTCTGCATACTTTGTTAGCCTCCTTTCACCCTGTTCCACAAATGGTGTCTTAGTTTGTGCTGTACTGCTAGAATCTGTAAATGCCTCAAAATCATTGCTGGACTGAAAATAATACTGCAAATTATAATATATATAACAAACATGGCCCACAGTGACGACGGACGAAGGACAAGAGGACAACCTAAACAAACTGTGCAATGACAGATGAGCTACACTGACTTTACATCTACATGGATATCAATAAAATAGATGTGTCTAATAAAGTGGGCAGTGTGTGGGCACAGGGTTTAAAAACTCGAGCAGCACTGCTTTGTCTGATTCATTTGAACCTGCACAACACCACCACCTAAGATTAACCACAGTGCGAAGCCACCACTCAATACCTGCGGTTCTGTGGGGGTCCTGCCCATTAAAGAAAAGGGGAAAAGGAGGCTAAAGTTAGGCAGAGAAACAGATGAACTACTGTGTGTAATTTTAGAACCACAAAGAACACCTGCATGATCAGAGAAGCTGATAAAAAAGGAAAATGAGTGTAGAAACAAGGAGTAAATTACTCTCCAAGAGACATATGAGTAATGCAATTAATGTGTTTGTTTTTTATTTGGTAACAGTATGTTAATTCACTATACCGCCTGTGTTTTGTTCTGCATTATCAATAATTGGTGATATGTGAGTGTGTGTACCTGCACAGGCGCTGGGCTGGGGCTTGGACTGGGACTGGAGCTCCTAAATGAGTTTGATGGTGACAGATTTGATGTGGTCAAAGGGCTCTTAGAGAGAGGCAAAGTGGACCGCAGGGCATCCTTCATGAGGAAAGGGCTAGAAGGCAGCACAGGCACAGATCCAGGAAGAGCACTTCCAATCTTCTTTTTTTTGGATGGAGGGATGAGGGAGGTTGGGAGTGTGGAAGGAACAGGTTCCTTCTCTCTGGCTCTGTAAACCAGATGCATCACCTGAGGAGAGCAAAAACAAACGGTTGTACCTAGAAATCATACCAAGTACCAACATGGTCCAAGTCTTTCAGCTTGCAATATATAGTAAACAGAATGGGAAAACAAGGGTTCAAGTACTGTACACAACACCAAACATTTACACACACAGCCCTACTACTTAACAACTGAATGGTAAATTTTCAGGAACTCATTACTATTCTCTAGCAAAAGATGTATCAAATAATAACACCACCATATTTCTAACCACATTGCGAGTTATTTTAGTCCTAACTTTTGATATGGTAAGACAGGCAGAACAACAAAACAAGCCTTAAATAATGGAAATACACATTAACATTGAAACTGATTGTGCATTCATTCATTCATTATCTGTAAGCGCTTATCCAGTGGAGGGTCGCGGTGGGTCCAGAGTCTACCTGGAATCATTGGACGCAAGGCGGGAATACACCCTGGAGGGGGCGCCAGTCCTTCACAGGGCAACACAGACACACACACACACACACATTCACTCACACCTACGGACACTTTTGAGTCGCCATTCCACCTACCAATGTGTGTTTTTGGACTGTGGGAGGAAACCGGAGCACCAGGAGGAAACCCACGCAGACACAGGGAGAACACACCACACTCCTCACAGACAGTCACCCAGAGGAAACCCACGCAGACACAGGAAGAACACACCACACTCCTCACAGACAGTCACCCGGAGTGGGAATTGAACCCACAACCTCCAGGTCCCTGGAGCTGTGTGACTGCAGCAGGTAGTGTCGCAGTCACCGTGCCGCCCACTGATTGTACAGTCGAATTAAATCTTTACCCACAACGCCTTAATCACTTATTTATGTAACCATTTATGCTGTGATTAGTATATATTTAGAGTACTTTTTAGTAGCCATTTTTAATATTAATTCCAGTGAATATCATTGTAGAAAAAGACAAATCTACAGGATTCACTGCAGTTTAATCAGACATTCAACTCACCACTGCAAACTCTTCTTTGTCCAAATGTCCGTCTCTGTCAATGTCACTGAGATTCCAAATCTGACCGAATGAAAAAACATTATCTCAAAACCTGAGCCACATAAGTAACATTCTATTACTTTGGAATTAGTTTTTGAAAAAGGTACAAGCCCTACTTTAACACACAAAACATATGTTGACACAAAATGTGTGGAGTGGTGAAAAACTGAGCTTGAAAGGTGTAGAGGTTGGTCTCTAATATGTTCTAATAGGTCAGAAAAATATACATTTATTTTGGACCCTGAGGGCTGCACTAAATAAAATAACTCACAAAACAAACCTCTGGGACAATGGTAATAACCAACTTGTACAATGTAATAGTTTAAAGTAATAAATATGTTAATACTTACTTTCCCAAGGACATCCAATGGTAGGTTAGAATTAATGAGGACAGGCTTCACCTTATCTCCTGATAGAAGACCATTGACTGGCAAAAGACTCTCAAATATCCCATCATACTTGGCTTTGTCATCAAACTAGATAAAAAAAATAAGAGAAATAGACAAATAATACATTGCCAAATCCCATATAAAAATAACCACCAATGTCAGCAAATTTACTATAAAGGGGACGCAAACACTGCACAAACCTCCCAAACACTACACAAATCACATAAGAGCTGTGGGTGTTTTGATGTATCATCTTTGGTCAAAAGGATACATATCAGTGAAAGCCATATCATGTGAGGGTTTGCTCGTGTTGTTAAAACATACTGCAATTTGTTCATGACGTGCATCTATAAAACCTAGGTTTATGCAAACCAGACCCTGATATGATGCATCGATTCATACCTTCACTATCCAAGCAGAGTCACTGGAAGCTGCAGATATCAGAGATGGACTTGCTGTGTCTCTCTGTAAAATACAAAGCATTTAAAGACTCATCCCTCTACCTGATATATAATAATGGTTAGAAAGCCATTTCCAGTGTAATATTTGGTAATCTCAACAGTTTGACACAGGTGTCAAGAAAATAAAAACAATAAGGTGATTTCTTATTAAGGATTTGAGCCCCACAACTTCAACACCGTCATATGAAGTGGCAGATTTCCGGTTAGTACTTTTCTTTATTCTTTTATTAGACACAGACATAGAACTACTAGCATATACACAAGACGTCTTTTGGAAATACTTACAAATTTAGGGGTAGGGATTGACATTGTCTGGTTCAGACTGGTCTGGCTGATATCATTGCCACTCTGTGCTGAGGCCACTAGCCTGAGTGCCATAAAAAAGCCCTATGAAGAAAAAGAGGATATTTTAAATAAAGACCAAAACAGAAAGAAACTGTCCCAAAAAAAAAACATAATCAAGAGCAACTTTCAAACACGGTGTAATATGTAAATCACCCGTTTGTCCAAGTAGCCTTTTCTTTCCCGGTCGGCCAAATCCCATATCTGAGGGAAGAGAAAGAGGAAGGGAGGGGATTTATTCTCGCTAATAACTTCTATTGTCCAATGCCGCCTTCATTTGGACATTTTCGCCATCATTTAACAGTAGCATAATAATAAGAGGGTTATTACACTATTATGAAGTATTAGCAAAACACATTTAAACTAGGTTTTCACTGGATCAACAACAGTGGCAGACGAAAATTAGCCGTTCTGCTAAATCTGGAACATTAACATTACGAAATTATGATGCTGATTAATGTGTTCTGTCCCTGTTTTTTTAAATACATAAACAACAACAACAACAACTAAAATAATATGAAATATTTTAGGGTACATTTATTGCAGTAACCACCTGCAAACCCATAGCATTACTCGTTTGCAAAATACTAAGATCAGTGATATACCTTGCCCAGAGTACTGTCTGAAAGTCCAGATTTCTTCAAAAACTGAGCTGCTTCAACCGCTCCGACTTTCCCCGTATTTCCTGGATCCACCTGCACCATTCAAGCAAACCGCAGACAGCAGAAGGGAGAGAGAACAGCAAAATATCTGCCTGTTAGATTTGATCTTTCTTAGTTTGAGTTTACAAACATCTACAACTGTTCTATTAATACTTTAGAAAGCTACCCACAAATAAGTAGCTGGGTTTTTTTTCCATAATGTACCAACACAAGGGACTTTACCTGTCTGTAAAAGGTTTCATATGCAGGATTTCCATTTGATATCTACAAAGGCAAAAAAAGAAGTCGTCAACAAAATAAAAAAGGATACATTTCTGACATGGGCATACAGGACTGTGCTAGTATTGTTATGCTGCATTTCTAAGCATTTTGGAAGTTATCTTTCTGGAGGAGTGTTGGCCATGATAACAATCACTATGAATGGAGGAAAACTGTAGAGCTTTTCATCCTAAAAACGCCTGAAACATGGGCAGGGTAGCATTATGTTTTGGGGCTGTTTGGGACTGAAGAACGAAGACTGTTTAGAAATACGAACGCAGACCCCTCAAGTCCTCAGCCAGAAAGGATTCTGAGATTTTGCGCAAGTCTATCTTAAGTTAAGCAAATAAAAGGCCATGCAAGCAAATACATAGAAAGTGTAAGTAAACTCCACTGAAACTCTGATATATAGCACTATGTGGTGGCAAGGTCACAGGGTTGTTCTATAGATGATTGGACACTTTAATAGTTCCTAGAGCAAATAATTTTGTAGTTTGCCACACCATCACTTCAGCGTGAGTTGAAGCTTTTAGAAAAACGTCTCCATATAATATAATATCTGTTGTAAAGCTCTTTTAAAATACAATTATTGTCTTTATTCAGAGGAAAGATTTGTAGCAGCCACCAACATATTTTGGAACATGTTTACAAACAAAGAACGACACAAACTACTGACACCGTTTATATATTTTATATTTTGAAGAAAATTCTGTTTGAATTTTAAATGAACCTTCTTCAATTTTCAGCTGCTGTCGGTGAAAAACAGACAGCTGAGTTTATTTGCTTATTCCGCAGATCGTTTTTGGGAAAAAAGCACTTGCACCTGCCTCCTGTTGAAGGTAGAACGGGAAATTCGAGAGAAAAAAATCTGAATATTCTGAGCACCTTCTCTCGCACAGTAACCTCAGCCTGAAAACAGCAGCTTTAGCAAGTCGCCTGTTTCTCAATTTCTCCCCGTGAGAGCGGCTCTCAGAGCCGAGAGAACTCCGCTTCCCCGCCGCGGAGACCCGTCAGCGGTCGGGACAGCGTTATCCGCGGTTGTCTAAAGGTCCAGAGCGGAGATAAACCCAGAAAAGAAACTTTAATAACATTACCTGACTCAGTGACATGAGCGCCGCCATATTTCCTGCTTCGGTGCGCGTGCACGGCGAGCAACTTTAGAGCGCGCATGGACTTGTCAGACTTTTAAATTAGCATCTCATTACCATAATGATAGATAGATAGATAGATAGATAGATAGATAGATAGATAGATAGATAGATAGATAGATATTTAGTATACAAACAGGGAATTTAAAAATATCTCAAAATTGTATTTATGTTAATAATTGTAGTTATTCTGTGGATGAATCCCAGTGGAGTGAATCTTAACACGGCTCAGTGTGATATGGAGAAAGATTTTTACATGAGTACTAATAAAAATATTTTTTCACTTTAATTTTTGATTGTTTTTCCAGATCTGCACACAGCAGACCGCAATAAAGGGCATCCAGCGCAATAAGAAAAATAAGAAGCTGCTCTTAACGGTTTACCTGGTTAAATAAAGGTTAAATGTCTAAAAGTATTTTTTTAAGATTTTTTAAATCTTAGAACATGTGCCATAGGCCAGGCGAGGACCAGCCACGTCTTAAAATGTTTACCAAATAGACCACATCCGTATGCTATCTTGGACGTTTTGACTAAATTATCAGTATCTTTCACTTGAACCAGGACCTTGCTGACGAAGCCCGTGAACCAAAGCTGCCCCCATGAGGCCGTTTGATTTGGGCGCCAAAAAATCATATTCACTCTTTAAAAGCTAAGCACCACTTAATGGACCTCCATGAATATTTCACATTATTTTAGTTACTGACAGATATAAGTATGAATTAAAATGAAAATAGCAGCTTAATTTGCTTCAAAACTGACAATTTTATTAAATTAACGGAAAAACCCGAGCTCGCTACGGAAATTCTTGAACGCGACCGTGACGTCACTGGTGGACAACAGCTGAACAACGCCGCGGTAAAACACCGTTATGACTGACTGTTATGACAGTATCTAGCTAAATAACCAACATTATTCATGACAATAGCTTAGCAACAAGCTAAACTCAAATGTAGAGGTACCGTTATTCTTGTAAATGTGATCGAAGTGGAACTATCGAGTCCTATTAGAGTTTCCGAACACAACACCGTTGGGGGGGGGGGGGGGGAAACCAACGGTCTTTTAAACCTTATTCATTCAATTAGTAAGAAATAACATGTTTTCTGACTATCAATAAACACAAGTTAGGAACTCAAATTCCACTGTATTTATTTGTTTGACACTTTCATATCGCTGGTGCTTAGCCTTTAAAATATTTAAATATTTCCTCAGTTGTGGCTAGGAATCTTGGAGGCACTTTTGGAATTACTGGAAGTTGTCTTGCTATTGCCCCGAGACAACAGTCATTCAAGTTGTCAAGATTCAAATCAAGCTGTGCTCAGTTTTTGCATTCGGAAATACGGGAGCTCTATAATTAATTAATTTTGACTGGTTAATGGCCGCTAGCTGCCAGTAGGACGAGCGGGCTGACCGTTAACTGCCATTCGACAATGACAACAATTAGTTAGTCAATGACTGACTTTTAGATGCCACCGTGACCTTGTTTTTCAGTTGTTGCTAATTCATTTGAAATGTCTCCCTCTTGTGGGCATATCTGAAAGTGCATAAGCCATCCAAAATTCATTCTAACCAATGGTAGATGACAACGACTGGGTATTGGCCAGTTGGAGTTAGAGCTGCTAATTAAATTGAGTTGCACCTGCCAGTAAATGGCAGCCAGGTGTTTTGTAGAGGTAGCTTGCTCAGGCAAGTTGGTTGCAGGCGGGGTTTATGTGGTGGAAGCTACTATTGACAACTCAGTGTCAGCGCTACTGTTGTTAGTCGCGGCTTTCAGTAGGTAGTACTCCATTACTGTGAAACTGATCTGGATAAACAGTTACAGAAAATTAATGCTTGAATGACATCTCAGTGAAGCCTTAATTATATACCTTAAATTATATGAATATGCCTCCTGATTTCATTAATAAATGTATTTATTAAAACGTTAGCATAAATTATAATCAAAAATAAGTAAGGACACATATTTAAAAAATATAGGGGATCAAGGACAACAAAACCCAACTGATAACAACAGAACCTGTTGCAACACTATTTTCATTAACTCAAACCTGTTCCGATTTTGTTAATCTTGTAAAAAAAAAACTTAATGGATGATATTTTGGATTGGAGGGGGCGGCACGGTGGCGCAGCAGAGGTAGGTCACACAGCTCAGAGGTAGGTCACACAGCTCCAGGGACCTGGAGGTTGTGGGTTCGATTCCCGCTCCGGTTGACTTTCTGTTTGGAGTTGGTGTGGTGTCCGCGTGGGTTTCCTCCCACGGTCCAAAAACACACAATGGTAGGTGGATTGGTGACTCAAAAGTGTCCGTAGGTGAGAGTGTGTGAGTGAATATATGTGTGTGTCTGGACTGGCGCCCCCTCCAGGGTGTATCCCCTGCCTTGCGCCCAATGATTCCAGGTAGGCTCTGGACCCACCGCGACCCTGAACTGGATAAGGGTTACAGATAATGAATGATGAATGAAATATTTCACAGACCGTCCATTTACTAAGTCATACACCACCAGGTGGCACTCTTTGGGGTACTGGCTGCATATTACACTAATTACACGGTTGGGTTTAATAAGAAATCAAGCACAAAATGATTGGTTTCATTAGTATTATTAGGGACAATAAAAAAACTGAATGTTCTGAAGGTAGGGTGACCAGATCTGAGATGGTGAAAAATAGGACGCGTCTCGGGGTGGGGTGTGTGTGTGTGTGTGTGTGTGGGGGGGGGTTATGAGGTCACGCCCCTCGCTGCCGTTGTATGCTTAGCTGAACCTATGTGTGCTTTTAGGGCCTTTTACACGTTTATTTGCTACACAAAACATGGGAATTTCTTTTTTAATTCATCCGAGAACTTACATTTACGTTTCGGAATAGCTGCTCGAGATGAGGGTAGGTACATGAGCTTTGCCTGACGTAAACAAGAACAAATTGTTTGTAAGATTGACCAATTAAATGTTTACAGAGTTTATCGACCAATAACGGTAGCTCTACAGTCAGACCGTCCAATCAGAAGACGCCCCCTTCTCACTCAAGCGAACCAATCGGAGTAGGGGAGGGCGGGATTAGTTTGTGAACGAAACTTCTCGAAGTTCTACGTAAGCTCTAGAAAAACAAAATCCCGGACATTTTTTTTAAGTCTAAAAAAGAGGACATGTCCTGGTAAAAGAGGACGTCTTGTCACCCCACTGAAGGAGAACGTTAGTTTGCGGTACTCTATACGTACTTTCTGTCTGTGACCCTCCTCAAATTTTAACCCCAAACCCATAGGTCAAAAAGGTAGTTGCTTTCATGTTGTTCAAGTGACCTGTGCACATTCTGAACACCTGGAAATGTTGGAATAATAAGGAAGCAAACACCATTTTTGCAAATATTTACAATTTTGAATTATCATTACAAAACGTTAGGGAAACATTTATTTACTATTCCTCTTTAAGCTGACAAACGGTTTTACATTTGATCACAATTTGACAGCCCACAATACATTAAAGAACCAGTTAAGCACTGACTGATTTATGTACTACTGCAAAAAGATGCAAATAAGCCCTCAACCTTTTTTTTTGTTTGTTTTTTAATATATTTACTTAAAAAGTTTTTTCTACTTTTAATATCAATTTGGAGGGAATTCAGTGAAACGAACTTGCATTTGCAGAACTGTTTCGACCTGGTATGTTGCCTAGCCCTCCCCCCCAAAAAAAATAAAAATATGCACGAGGCAGATGGACTTAGTTGTTGAATAGCACCACCTTGCGACCAATTGACGTCAAATTGTACATGCTATTACAGAATATACGTATATACTTTCAAATTCCATGTTTGGATTTATTATTTAAGCCTCTCAAGTGCAGCTTACACATTATTTGACCAAAAACATGTTTTTTTGATTAACCACAATGTCCTTACTAAACTTTTACTAAGGTAACTCACAACTGCCACTGGCAAAATTTAATTTTAGTCGGTCAGTGGCTGAGAAACAGAGTTTCAGATTTGTAGCACCACACACTGTATAATTCACATGAAGTTTGGACAAGTTCTAAACAACCATGTGTTAAATTTCAGAATCTGTCCAACGATCCCAATCTTTATCCTTTTAAAAGAACTAAGCTCCACACCAGGAGCATTATCTTATACATGGTGGGCATGATGTTTACAAATAAGAACACTATATTTTGATCAGGGGACTCCCCTGAACATTGATTAACATTTTGTTGGGATGTGTTTAAACATCAAGATTGGTCCAAAATTGTGGTTCTGTGGTAGGGGTGACATAGTGGATCTAAAAAAAAAAACAGAGCGCTATTTGTGCATATATCCTGATTAAAACTTTGTGGCATTTTATTCAGTCTAGGTGTCACCATAGAATAGATATCAACTAAAAGGCAAAGCATTGCTCTCCTGCACCACCATCAGGTCAATTGTGGTTATTTGTCTTGCCTAAGTCGTGGACAACACCTACCCTCCTAATTTGGTCTTCAGAATATTTGCGGTTTAAGCTCCACAAACTGTTCTAACAGAAAAGAAAATGAATGATTAAATAACAGACTGGTCGTTATTTTTCACAGTGAGTAAAGACTGGGTTTGCAGGTATTTGACTGTAGGACTTCTATCAAAAACAGCCATAAACAGTACAGAACAGAAAGGTTGTCTAAGTTTTGAATGTAAATTAAACGACTGGACAGAAGAGAATTTGTAGAATGTGAAAAACGACACACAAGATTTTCTTTTCAAATAAATATAGCTGGAACAAAATCTCATTTCTGTAAATGATTTAAAAAAAAAAAAAAAAAAAAATCAGTGCCAAAGTGAAAACTATTTCAAATCCAAATAACACACTGAACCACAGTAGAAATCTCCATAGTCTCAACTCTATTTTTGATGTTTTTGAGGATAATACAATCTTCATTCAAGTGTCACAGTTAACAGAGCCTCTTACTGTGAGCCATGCTGCGACCAGGAGAATCGTGTGTAGGGGTTTAACCAGTAACCAACTTATTTACAATAGAGTAAACCTCAAGGATTTCATCTCAACGTGCGAATACACGCTACTTTTGACGCGTTTATCACACTATGGAACGATATGGATTATAGAATGAAACTGATCTTTGGGGCAAAGCAGTTTGAAAGTGTTAGATTGATCACGTTACGGGACAAAAATAAGAAACATCCCAAGCCATTACCCCCACCCTCCTCCCCCCACACCCAAAAAATGTTTATTTTTCTATTGGATGATCCTCAATTTGGGCTCAAGTTATCATCCTAACTGAGAAATCTACTAGAAAGAGCACAGTTTCCGAGTTGGCATGATAACTTAAGCCCTGCTGTTTTTTCCTGTTGGATGGGCATGAATTCAGGCTCAAATCACCTGACTAAATGAAGAAATCTTGCTCAATGAAAAAACCCACCGCTACTCTCCCTTTCCCTATAAAAAAAAAAAAAAAATAAAGAGTCACATTTTAAATGGCATCCTTATGAAACGGATGCCTTCCATTTGCCCTGGTGATGGCAGAATGTTGTACCACTACAGAGTTTACAGTTCATCTTTAGTAGGAGCCTCGTCCTCATCCGCCTCAGGCTCCTCCTTCTCCCCGTCCTCTTCGTCCTCATCCTCATCTTCCTCTTCTCCCTCCTCTCCTTCCTCATCCTCTGCTGGTGTGTCCTGCTCCTTATTCTTCTCCTCTTCCTCTTTGCGCTTCTTTTCATCCTGCTCCTCCTTCATTTTCTTCTCTGGGCCCTGCAGCAAGACAGAGAGACATTTAGAGGAGTGGAACAGGGTGAACACACAAACTCAAGAAATATACAATTATGCGCACATCTGGTTTTTAGATTCTTTTATAAAGTTGTAATTCTGAACACCCATGGGTGAGCGTAGCGTTCGGCATCTTGCCCACGGACACTTATTGGGAACATGGCCGACAACACTGATAGTAGTACTGTTAGCTAACAAACAAAATACTTTAAACGCAACTTATCATTACCTTAGTAACGCCCCACGTTTCTTCTGCAAATTCCTCTGCTGCCTTTACATCATCTGTGATAAGGAAGTTGTCGAAAATGGTTCCAGATTTGACCTGAATTCATAAAAACAGAATTAGTTGGAGACGGCTTTCTATGCAAATGGTTACTATAGTTCCTATAAACAGCAGCAGTAGAAATGTTGTCATATGTAAATGTTAAATAACTTAAGGCACTGCAAAATAGTAATTGCAATACTGCATTTACAAAACTGACAACAATTATGTAAAATTGCCCTGTGACCAATGAAATTAATCCAGTTAATACCAGCTGTTAGAAATAAATATTTTGTCAAGCCCTTCCCAAATTCATCTCCACATACGGGCATTAATCAGTTTCAAACTGAGTCACTTACCTGCCACAGATCCAGCCCAAGCACACCAATGCTGTCAAACTTGTAAATCTCAGCATCAGCGCTGTACTCGGGGTTGTCAATCTCAGGGTGGACCCACACTCCTTTGTAGTTGGGGTTATCGATTTGCTTAGGTTTCCACTCTCCCTGCAAAGATTAATAATATAAACATTTCTAATATAAAAAAGAGAACATAAATATCTTTACAGCTACTAAAATGTTGATGGCAATTGTAATTTAGTAGTGACCTACTAGGGTCTACTAGGGCAAACCAATAACTTAAAAATTCAATAAATTGATATGATCTTCCCCATCTTAATGCAAGTGAAGCCCATACCTTGTACTCTGGGTTGGGGATCATCGGTGGCTCCCATTCTCCGTCCATGTCCTCGTCCCAGTCTTCAGGTTTCTTAGCATCTGGGTCTGGAATATTCTCGGGTTTGTCCCAATCCTGAGGGGAAAATGTGTCAGTTACAAACCGTTGGAGTAGAGAATCTGTTATGGGTCTGTACTTTCAAGGGAGATTTTGGATGTTTTGTTCATATTCTGGCCACAGCTTTAACCTGCTCAATAATCAAGTACCACATTGCTATTATCTATTTATATAAGATATCTTTCAGTTATGAACCTAAAGATCTGACTGCCATAAGGCATTGGGTTTATTTATTTAAGTAATGCATCAATTTAAAATCACTCATAGGTATGATCATTAATTTAAAATATACACAATAAATGTAAAAAAGGCTTTTAAATATCTCTCGATAGCTCAATGCTTAATTGTTTTCCCCACTCTCTTAAACCTCTTCATACCTTTCAGCTTGGATCTAAAAATACCAACTGAGATTTAAAAGTGAAAATCAAGAAACAGCTCAAGCAGCTTGAACAGCTGTGTAGGACTGAGCTACTATACAGGTCACACTAAAGACATGAACCCATGGGGTTTTCTTTTACAGCGCTTGCTTGTACCTCAGGCTTGGTGTCTGTCTCGTCGTCGATTTTGGCACGGTCATCCCAGTCCTCTGGCTTTTTGGCCTCGGGGTCTTTGATCTTCTTTGGGGGCAGGAAGTCCCAGTCCTCCTCCAGAGAGCCTGACTCCACCTTCTCATTATCAATCTTCACTTCGTATGTTTGATCTGGCTTCAGGATCAGTGTGTACAGGTGAGTCAGCTCATCGTCCTGAAAGCAAACAAATTGCAGAAAATAGAGAAGACAGCGTTAGACGCTACTGAGGCTAAAAAGCTACTGAGGCTAAAATGCTACTCAACTTCTGAATCCTAGAGTAGTCACTTACATGGAGGCTATGAACCTCTATAAGCACATTTACAACAGATGGATCCTTAGGCACATAAGATATGTTGCCATGACTGTGAGAAACTGAAGAAAGATATACATAAAGATACAGAGATAAATGAACACTTACTTTACATTTGACATCCTTCTTGATGAGGTGGTTCTTGCCTTTATAGTTGAAGATGACATGAACCTTTTTGGTGCTGTAGCCACAAATATCAGGCCCTGTTTAAATGATATTAAAATGTTGTATCAGAAATATTCACCAGGCTACTCCACAAAGAGTTTGTTAAAGTGTCTTTTAGACATCAACCTCAAGCCTGTGTTAAGGACCTACCAAACATGATGTAGTACTGGGAGTCTCCATGCATGTCGGCCTGGTTGAGGTCAGAGGGGAAGACTTTGACGTAACCGCCACCACAGTCGATCTTCTGCTCGTGTTTGACGGTGAACTGGATCACCAGGGATTTGCCCTCGTTGCTGAAGGGCTCGAATCGGGCGGACGTGGCGTAAAAGCGAGCATCTTGGCTGGTTTGCAGACCTAAAAGCAACAATGCAAGAAATGGTGAATAGAAAGGAAGCACAACTTTAGCGTTAATTCTCTAAAGAGTATTCTACAGTGGGGTATTCTTCTCTTACAAATGTGTATGGTGTGGGATGGAAAAAAACAACCCATGTAGAATGTTCCTCTGGGACTGGGAATACATAACACCATCTTAGATAACAATACAGGAGGGAATACACTTGTAATTTTTTACATAATTAAATCATTGAGAGTGATCCCATATGAAGGGCATCAATTGACAGAAATGCATTCATTTATTTATTTGTTACACTCACAACACGTATAGTGTTAATAGTTCTAAAAATTCTAGAAGACTATAAGCAGTCAGTCCCATGAATGAGCATCTTCTGCTTTTAGACTGTCAGGGATTCTTTCATCAAATCTGAGAAAGAAAACCCATCATATTGTTTCACAAGGCTTTGGAACTGCAGGCAAGCAGCAAAGGGGTTAGCAAACAGAGGCTGGAGCCAACTGCATATTCATAGATCTGTGTGCACTGAATGAATGGGAAGGTAGAGGGTCACAAGAAGCCACCTTTAATCATTTTTCTGAACAGATGGGGGTTTAGGGGCTTAATTAATGAAAAGAAAGGTACCGTAAGATGTCTGTTTCCTGCAACTTTCATTGTGAACATTAAACTTTTAATGAAACTATTCATTTCACATCAAATCTCTCTAAATTAATTATTTCCCCCACTTCTTAAAGGGAAAATGAGTGGGATCCACATTTAAAGGTGAGGTTTAGAAATGCTACCTGGTGGCTCACAAGCCTCTTTGGCATGTTTGCTTAGTAGATAACTACAACGTGATTTACCCTTGTCTTTCTCCACATCACCGTAGAAGTTTCCAGAGGTGAGTTTAAACTGGCCGTAGTCAGACTTGTGCTCCGAGTTCACCCATCGACTCTTCCATGCATCTGAAAAAACAGAAAATGGTCAATTCACCTGCACATAATTCATTTTTTTTAATCAAGAGAACGAAATGTGAAACACCAGTTTATCACCACTGCAAAGCAGTGAAAGGAAATTTAAATTCAGTATTTAAAATCACACTTAATTGGGTAAATATAGACACCCCTGAAGCGGCAGACAACCACCTCAGAGCCCAGGCAGTAGTTGGGGCTTAGAAGGGCCCTTCAACCATGGATTTTGAGGGAGGAGAATTTGCTACTCCATCACCATT
Source organism: Hoplias malabaricus (assembly GCF_029633855.1). Lineage (NCBI taxonomy): Eukaryota > Metazoa > Chordata > Actinopteri > Characiformes > Erythrinidae > Hoplias > Hoplias malabaricus. The sequence goes on along the minus strand of NC_089820.1, from coordinate 78,513,667 downwards.
CACCCCCTTCACACACTCACTTCCTTTTTTTCCTGCCGGTCCAGGGGATCATTTATGACAAATATTACAGGTCATAAAGAAACTAACAGGCTAGATGACATTCCAATCTTCTTGTAGAGGAAATGGAAGGACATTTCTGCTGTCCTGCACTGTCTGTGGCAACAGGGCAAGAAACTTCCTCCTTGAGAACACAGTCCCTTCGTGCCATACCCAAGGCTGAGTCACGAATGGCTGCATGCTCCCTATATAGTGCACTATTTAAGGTCATGAATAGGTGGTCTTCGAAACCTAAATAGCGTAGTAAATGTTCGATTAATGGCGATAAATCTATTGACTAAATAAAAAGCGCTGTCTATTCAATAAACAGTACAGTATTTCGGAGCAGAGTGCGCAATTTCACGGCCTGATTAATACACTTTAAAGGGAACATGGAGGATTTTGAGATTCGGCCACAATGAAGTACTGCGGGATATAACCCCTTTTACTTTCAGTTCTGTATGTGCTCGGGTTGAGCCAAGATTTTGAGATCTTGGATGTTTATTTTTCTTTAGAGCAGAAGTTAAAGGCCCAATTTATATGATGTTTAGGGGAAGTACTGACAAATAATTTGGATCGTGCATGCATAGTTTTGAATAAAGTTATTTTGTAAAGCGCCTGCGCGGAAATTACTGCTTTGAGCAAAGCACATAATCTCATGTGAAAGGCCACTGTTTGGGAAAGATGTAGAAATCCCCAAGAATAAAAGGTAAAGACACATACCAAACATAAAACTGCTGATAAATGAACAGAAACCTTAAATAAAACCCTAGACTAACACTGAACTCACCCTTTAAGACCCTTGGTTTTGCACTGCTATTAAGTCTCACTACCAAAGTTAACGTTAACCAAATCTATCTTACGTTAGAGAGACTGGAGATACTCAGAATAAGAAAATGTCAGCCAGCTTACCACCGTCGAGGAACTGCTCCTTAAAGTAAACAGTCGCGTCGACATAAAACGTCGACGCTAGGCAAAGTATCGTAAGGAATGCGAGTTTTTGCATCTTTTAATTAAGATGTGTTCTTCCCTGGCTCTCCCCCGTGGTCTGTGCACCTCAGGGCTAGAAGAGTGAGGTTTATCGTTACTTTCAGACGAGCATGGGCGAACAGATGGCCGTCTCTGATTGGTTCACACGCAGAGCCTCCCACCAATCAGAGGAGCCCACGAAGCGCCTATGGATCCGCCCACAGGCGTTTCTCTTCAGTCAGGTTAGTATGATGAGTCAACTCACAGGAGCCGTGGGCTCGGGCTCGGTCTCAAATACCCTCAGCGGCTAGTGCCCTATTTCGGCCAACAAGCCATAACCCGGATGTCACTACCTGATATCGTTGTTTCACGTTCTATCTAGTGCACTACATAGGGATTATTGGGCCATGTAAACGCGCCCATTAGTTTACAGGAAAAGTGAATGTATGAAGTGCAATACATTCAAACCAGAAGCTGCTGGAGGGTTGAAATTACATAAAACCATGCAAACTAAAACTTTAAGGGAGTTCTAAATGTACCAAGACTTCGTGACATCACAGACTAAAATGAAACGAATCTTAAAATATGAAAGACTGATTCATAAGTTGTGACATTATAGTATTCCTCACCAAAAATATATTTGAATAAATAAACACCACATCATCAGCTCTTGTTTGACTTTCCTGAGCCAGGTGCCCTATCCTCATAATTAACTAATTCCTTATCTTTTTGGCCATCTTTATGACTTGTTTCATGAACTATATCCTGTTGTATCCTGCTTTACTCTCAGAAAATCAAGGACAACCAGAAGAACATTAATGGGGTTAGCTTTTTAAACCCCAAACATAAAAACTGCGAACGCGGTAATGATGACGAAGAATGAATGAATCAAATTTCTTTGTAATCCTCGAATTAACCAAAATGCTCCATGGAGAGGGCCCTCCACACGGGGGGAGGCTATGTTTAAAATAGGTCTAGTACTTGATACCTCTAGGCCACTGGGTGTCAGTATAAGTCTAAGGTGAAGGTTCTAGATGTAAACATTTGTAATAGTCTTGTATAAACTACAGGTGTAGGTCCCAGGCTGTGTTGTTTTTTTAAAGGAGCTAATCTGGTTGTGTACAGTGGCTCAGTACAGACTTCAAGCTTAAACAAATGCATTTATATTTGCATGCCCTTTTCTCTACCAAGTTAGTCAGACAGCCCTATTCAAACAATTCATTCAATGGTCCCCACCTGTATCCCAAGGAATTTGAGTACAGGCCTCTGCTGAGTCGGCCTTGTGGACCTCACTGAGGAACACATTAAAGCTGCTTGTGAGCACCCATTTGATTATCAGAATGAGAAATGGTACACTGTAACGCCCCATGGTCCTGGAGCCATTTGGGACAGGTCTTTTAATGAAGTAATGCATAAGAGCAAACAAATCAATTTGAACTTTTGATCTTCAAAAGCATATCATGACATAAAATTTGCAGGTAACCTGTAATTCTTTCATCTTCAGGTATTTCCCCTTTAAAAGAAGCTCTCTGTACAGTCTAACACCACTGTTAAAATTACATGTTTTTTTGAAGCTCTGAGTGATAATATGTTTGAAAAAAATATGCTTAAATGTGGTAATATCCTGCTTAATTTTCTGCATAATTTACTGTAAAAAAAGTGTCATTATTTTTGCATGGCCCATATTTTGTATATTTATTTTATTTGGTAAAGCTGCAGTTCATCTTTCCTACCTGTAGATGTACCCTTTGCATTTTGTTCCTTTTAGAAAATAATTAATCCCCAACTGAGCTTCAGTCACTCCATCTCAGTAGGTGGCAGTAGAGTGCGGGGTAAAAGGACCAACTGAAACTTTTTAGTGAGTGGATTTTATGTATTAAATTTTAGATCACACAGAATAATGTGTTTTAATTTGTTATTATTCTGTCATGCCATCTACAGTACTACTGGACTTTAAATAAACAAGTACAAGAAAAAGGCTTTTGAAAGAGAGAGAGAGAGAGAGAGAGAGAGAGAGAGAGAGAGAGAGAGAGAGAGAGAACTCTGGACTGGCTGCTCCTGATCCTGGACCTCAATATCTTTTAATATTTTTATATTTAATGTATTGGGAATGTACCCACCCATAATCTTTGTGCACAAGTTAGGAATACACTTTGGACAGCAGGGCGCCAGTCCATCACAGCACACCACACACCACACACACACAGATAGATAGAGAGAGAGAGAGTGAGAGAGAGAGAGAGAGTCAGCAAACAAAGCAAGGTTGGATAATGGTATGTAGAAATGTAGAAATGAGCAGACTATGTGGAAGCACAGAAATGGCCTCAGAGTGGACACTACAGGAAAGCAAAATCTGAAAGTAATGTGAGGTATGGGCAAAACCTCAGCAAGAAAGAATTGGGGTTGGGTGTGGAGGGGGTAGATCTCATCAGCCCAAACTGATGGCTGATGATGTCACGTGCGGAGGCTGTAGAAATCAAACCCGATTACTTCCGCTCACTTCCCGTATTATTCCCACCATAAAACATGTCCTCCTAATCAGCGTGTTAACCACAGCTCCCTCCATAGAGAGGCCATCAAACAAGCCCACACAATCAATTCATTCTTATCAGGCCTCCATCCGAGTGAGAAAACGAAATAAGGCTTTTAGTCTTTTCCAGCGACAGCAGGAAAACGGCTTAGAAAAGTGGAGGAGGCTTTTCTTAACTTGTGCATGTAATGGAGATTAAGTTTGTGAGAGGGGTTTATTTAGTTATATCTTAAAACAAGCAGTAGAAGTGTCAATTTTATCATCAAAAATAGCAAAAGAATATTAATTCCTCATTTGTTGTTTTACAGTTACTTCTATAAAATCTAATGTGAGATGAAGAAACAAACTGATTTGTAGTCACTTAATGAAGCAGTTTATGATCCAGAGAGTGGGTCTCCTATATGGGGGTGGCCATTTTAAAAATAGGTTTAATATTTTGGGTGGCATGTTGCTGCCCAGAGGCACATGGTCAATATGTAATGTCATGCAGTGGAATGACACCCTGTCCAGTGTGTATTCCTTGTTCCTGCCCTGTAGCCAGTGATTCTGGGTAGGCTCCAGACACGTTGCGACACTGAAGAGGATAAAAAGGTTAAAGAAGAAAGAATCTCAATTAAATCTATGCAACCATGTGTAAGTATAATGGGTGTTTTATAATCTGCAGAGATTTCACTGAAGAAAAGACTGCTCTTTTGGAAAGTATTGCTCATTGACCAGTGTAAGTGGTGACCTCAGTTACAGCATGGCAGGCTGTGCAGATTCATTTAATAAAACAATTGAAAAACTCTTTTTGAATTTAGTTCCTCTTCAAATTTGGGCTTTAATTTTTAGGCTCTGTGTAAAAAACAAAACAGCATTGTACTAATTAAGGGGTTAATAACACTCAACTGGGATTAACTCTAGAGTTAAGTCCTTGCTACTTTTACATCCTCCTGAAATGCTCAGTGGTCAGTCTTTGCTGGAGAGGCGCTGACCCACAGGTCACTCTTCTGTTGACCCTGTTCTGACCCTGTTCTGACCCTGGCCTGACGCTCCATCAGGGCTAACTCATACAAACAGTCTCCGTTGCTTGTAGTCATGTGTAACTGGTTTATATAAAAGTTATAATATTGATTTAGATTTTTTTTTGCATTATTTCACATTTATTTGTATATATTTGTTGCAACTGTTCAGACCAATATCAGATAATTAAATAATACTTTAAAAAGTTCAGTAAGCTCAAATAAATAACCTTAAATTGTATACTTAAGGCACTTGGCAAACACATATCAAGACGACCTCTCAATTTTGAATGCTACTCATGTAGGCGGATGTAAAATTAGCTTATGCCCAATGACATGTGGTTACCTGAGTATGGAATATGAACATGCGATGTGTATTTGTCTTGGGCATTCTTTCTTCTCAGTGAGCCCTATGTATTTTCAGCTGCGGAAGTAACCTGCAGCGAGGGGGATCTCCAGCTGGACCAGAGGGCAGTTTGGGCATGGCCTTTAGGGGGAGAGAAGCAGCCCCCTCCCTCCTGTCTCCCCTGGGGAGGGCTGATGGAGTGGAGGCTCATCTCTCTAACGGCCTGGCAGTGTGCCATCAACCAGGCAGCAGCACACAGGAGGAGTGGGGAGGGTGGGGGGGCAAGGACAGGTCACTACACACTCACAACGGTCAGCCCCACTACACACAGGGCTGCTAATGATGTACCGAGGGGCCAGGAGTTTCACACAGTTAGGTTTAATATATACAGCTTTTTAAACTAGTACCATGTTCGTCTACTGCGTCAACCTGAGTTTTTAAGAGAACCCAATCATTATTTGTCACTGACAGAGTTACAGATTATGCAGTTATAGCGTCCTAATTGAGTTGTTCTTCATAACAATGGCAGAAATTAGTATTTACTTACTTTATATCCAGTCAAAATGGTCATTAAGGACAAGCTATTCATTTTTACATATTTAACTCACAATGAGAAGTGATGTTCATGATTGTATTAAAAAAAAAAACACTTTTTTTATAAAATCCAGAGGATGTTTCCCCACCATTTGCTGCTCTGAAGTCTGTTTGCAAGCTTTAAACCAGTCTGATGTGTTTACGAAGCCCTAGTGTCTGTGAATGAGGCAAAAAACAAATGGCCTCAGTCCGCTAAGTTAAGTTCTCTCTCTCTCTGATTACTTTTAGACAGAGAGAACCCCAAACATTGAAAAGCACACACTGAGATGAGGATTTGCTCTATTCCTGTTCCATAGGTAGGTAATACTGACCTGTTATTGCTATTTCTCATCACTTAATATGGAAATGTCTCCAAACCCAGCTAGCTAACGCAGCTAACTGCATTAGCAAAAGTGCTACAAAACTAAATAGCTCCAGTTACAAATGTGTTTCTGTGGTAATTCAAACAGTGAATAAAATCTTACAGGCAAGTTCAAATCCAGCCATGTACAAACAACAGTCATTTTTTCCTCAAACAAACCATTCCACCTTGAAAGACACAGAGCTTCTGAATGTAAACAACCAGATAAAACTGTTTCCCTGCAATGGTAGGAGTTCCCTTTAAGATGTGTTGTTAATCCCAATGAAATATATGAAGGGTGGTCTCTGACTTTTGTGTCATACTCTATAAACATGATACAGTCATAAACTTGAACCAACTATCTTTATTGCAATTGTTAGTGCAAAATATTCACAACAATTTCTCTAAAGACAGAATATGACAAAATGACCAGTGTAGGTATAGTTAACACAACTGTAGGATATAATCGATCCAATACAGATCCAAAGAGCTAATGTCTACATCTTCACATTTAAACACATTTCTATTTGTTTACAGAACACTATAATCTTTGGCTTCTTTGTTGCTTCTTCATTGTTCATAGGAAACCATACAATGTGCATTGACAGAGGGACATCTGCAGTTGAAAACGCTCCAGAAAAGGGACTTGGTACATGATCGGACTACATTCATTTTTATTACACAGTTACGTCATAGTTTATCTTTCTCATGGACCATTTTACCAATGATAAAAATCATAATATATTTACTCACCCAGGTCTTTGACTACATTTATTCACTCAAAACGATTATATGCAACACCTGAGTGCTTTGTTTAGTTTTATTTTCATGGAAAGCAAGGAACATAACACAGAAATTTCCAACTTTCTGCGTCATTCAGTTTTAAAGATTTAAACAAAGTTGTTTTGACAGGTTTGATATTAAATTGTGCATTTTGGAGGCATTTAAAAGCTTCTTAAATGCAAAGTCACTTATTCCCACTCACATATTCAGTCAAGACTGGTGTCAATGTGCTATCCCTCACTCAGATTTTCAAACTAATCCTCAAGTGGGTGCTATGTAGTCCTTTGTTTTCTTACATTGGTGGTGTCATAAAGTCACAGCACACAAGTGTAGCCATTTCAGTTTCAGTTGCTATTCAGCAAACATGATCACTGGACCTACACCTATCTTCTGAGTTTTAAATGTATATTTAATGGTTGTAAAAGTGTGCTAAATGCATTAAATTTGTATTATTTTGGGAACAACTTGCTTCATGACACACTTCATGTACTTCTTTTTAGTTTTATTACGTAACAGGCCTTTCAAACGGTCATAAAACATGACAGTGAATCTATATCTAAAGGGATGTTTTTAGACTTTAAGAGTATTATGCTTTGGAGTTCCTGTTAATATCACCACCCCTGTGAACAATACCGACTTGTTAAAAAAATCTCAAAAATGGAGCAGTTCACACAAACGCAATGATTCTGAACGTGTACATATTGTATATTTATATAAGCCGATCATTTGATAGACGTTTGAAATTTCACAACTTCCCTTTAACTGAGCTCTTGCTGAAGTAATGCCTCATTCCCAGTACACAGCAGTGACGACTATTCATCAGGACTTTGTCTGTTCGTTTCAGAGGTTGAGACAAAGAAAAGCGATCAATAATGTGGAGCGATGAATGGACAGAGGGGGTGGGGGTTTTCATTATAAACGTCTCTCCCTCTGCGTGTCCACACGCGCTCGCTATGACAGCTACACAATCAGTTAATGACCTCATACTCTCCTACAACTCCTGGTGGCCTGAGCATATTTCTGCAAAACAACAATGAATCCAATCACTGTCTCTTTAAGAAACACTGGAGATACGTTGGAGTTAACATCTTTTTTTAAAGTTGGAAAGTAGCATAAAGAGCTTACAGAGATGCCATAAACAAAACCTTACATAAAGAACCTTCAAAGTTGTAGTTGAAGAACTACACAGGAGAATACACAGAGCAACAACATATTATAAGGTCCTATGGTGGTTAAAGAGGAATAAAGGGCATTTTTCAGTCGCAATGTACACAAAGTCATTTACATTGATTTGTAGCCAAATGAACTGCTGTACCTCATCACATGGGTGGTGATAAGAACCAAACATCTGTAACCGTTAGTGTTTTAAAATGCAGTCTTATGGAATACAGTTATAGGAAATGCTTAGTTTTGAGATAACATTTTCACTTTCCATGCTTTTTGGAGCAGTATCTTTACGATGAAAAGTAGTCCTTAAAATGAATTTTTTTACAGTGTTTTAACATTATCAGTATTATTTCAGTTCACTGATTTTTTTTACTGTAAATATAATGGCTGAATGTGAGTTGTAGACATGTTGACCCCTGGAATCTATCACCACAACTGTAAGGAAATGGGTGTCTATAGAATGCACCATTTCACATCAGAATCCTAATCCATGACTCCACCCTTGAGCAACGCTCCCAACCTCCAACCTACGGGTGCCGAGCTGGCTGCCTGCCACTCCGAGTGTGTATGAACACTGCCCCTAATCACTAGTGTGTGTGTGTGTGTGTGTGTGCGTTAGTGTGTTTACTGCTACAGGTCAAATTCAACAATCACATTTTGTTGCATTGCTGTGCAATGATGACTAAAGCACCTTTCAAGCTTTACGGCTTTGTTGTGGTTAATCCTTGAATGTTTTATGTGTGTGTGTAATGGCTGTTGCGCAGTGTTGTGTATATTATTTATCAACAAGCAAATTCAACCAATTCATTAATCAATCTAACCTGTAGTAATTAGATGGAATGGTCTCCTGCCATGGCTTTAACAGTCAGTGACCATGCAGGAGGAGAGCTGCTCCATGGTAAAATACTTTTTGTGATATATTGCAGTAGTCCCAAACCTAGCTAGAGAGTCAATACCTTTTACATGTTGTGAGCCAAATGGAGTCGTCCTCTTTTGCAAATTTTAACCTATTGTGGACTAGAATGACAATGTTTTCTTCCATATGCTGGACACCAGCCCAGAGGGACACCTGATGGTGACTCAGGGACAAGCATTAACCTGTATAAAAGAAGTTAATGAGGTGTTAAGTCTGCCCATTTTAGCCACCATGCCAGACCTGATACCTGATCCCCTGAGCTGCCTTTAACAGATGGTTAAAAGCTCCTGGCAGTGACCAAGGAAGAAAATCAGCTCAGAAAAAGAGCTCCAAAATCCCAGAACCCTTGTTTCTTAGAAAGTCAAACTAATTCGAAGCCAGGTAGGAGACTCCTTGCTAACATGTGTTAGGTCTGTCACAGCTATTACAAGCTCACCTCATCACAGATGTTACCAGATTCTCATAGATATTTGAATAGCTTGGATAGCAGAGGGGGTAAGAATGCTGGCCTTTGTGGATTGATCCCTTGGGCAAGTGTCTTTCCAGTAAGAACCCTTAGGCAAGACTCCTAATGCTACCTACCTTTATAAAGTAACCCCTGGGTAATAACATCTGCCAAATGCTATAAATACAGTGTTGTAATCTTTTTAAGGAAACCACTGCTGGGAATCCAAACTCCTGACAAGTTTCTATTACATATGAGGTCCTTAGATTTCTTTGTGTAGTAGTACAAAATGAGTTCAGATTTATCCTTGCTGAGACATTGCTACTCTAACAATGACAGCTAACAGGTAACCCTACAGTCTTTGTTGATGAGCTTCAGGTAACAAAATTTGTGAATCCAAATGTGCAGATGTTGATGACATCCAGCGCTTTAGAGGGAAGTTCAATCCTCCAAAGATCACCACCTTCCACGATTGAGTATTTGTTGTCCTTCCTCAGCTCTGTCAGGTTCTATGAGATGTTATACTTTTTACATTTTCCAATCCAATCCTTGCATCACATGGGTTGCCAGGTTTTGTCCATGGACTGGATGTGTTCCTTGGCCTTCATCCTCAGAGTGGCGATGCTGGAACTGCGGTCCACATCATCTAGCGGGTATTTGTCGTTGAAAGCCGGTGGACACTGGTATGGTGGAGGGGGCATGGGCTGCATGCCCTGGACCATGCCTGGAGAGGAGTTGAGGAATCCTGGATGGCTTGGGTAGGCGGGCTGTAGGCTTTGGCCTGGGCCCATGAAGCCTGGGATGCTGTGCATAGGAGTGGCGCTGGAAAGTGGGGATGATAGCCAGGGATCTAAAGGCAGTGAGTTGCTCATGGGACCCACGTTGGAGGGCATCGGGGGCCGGTTGAAGGACAGCATGGGTGAATCATGGAGTTTCATTGTGCTGGTGTCCATCTTCTCTTGGCGCCGCCATTTTGCTCGTCTGTTCTGGAACCACACCTAGAAAAAGAATAACGAAGAGGTGGATTAACTTTTAGAACACATGGGCAGAGAATAACTTCTGAACGATACACACCCTTACGTGGATGTTTGTCAAATTTGAAACTGAGATGTAAAAAAGTGCTTTAACTGAGCCAAAATTTGATTTCCAGTGGCATCCCTCCAAATAGCACCTGGGTGGTATTTGTTAAGGATTTCAAGGAGTGGTCCTGACTTTGACTTCCTAAAAGGATGGGCAGGAAAACTCCAAAGCTTCTGGATTAGAGACCTCAAAGGGCCTTAAACTGTCAATTAAACAAAGCTCCTCGAACAAGGCCACACTGTTTACACTAATCAATAGTCGTCCCATTATCACATTATCTCCGCAGTTTAACACCATTACCTGGTGCTATTGGTTCTGTTCGACCTAAGCCCCATGCAGACAGTGCCTATATCAGCAAAGTAAGAAAATTAACAATGCTTACTTGCACCTTTACCCAACAGAGTAATGACATTAACTCAACCAGCTTTCTACTGCCCCGCCACGACACATTATTCCAAGCTTACCTGCACGCGTACTTCTGGGAGATTGACTTTCATGGCCAGCTCCTCCCGGCTGTAAACATCAGGGTAATGGGATTTCTCAAAGGCCCGCTCCAGCTCGTGCAGCTGGTAGGTGGTGAAGGTAGTCCGGTTGCGCCGATGTTTCTTTTTAGGTTGGTCTTCTTCAGGGGGTTCCGGGGACCTGCTGTCACTCTCTACACCTCCACGGTGAAGATCTCCAAGGTCCCCATCACACTTATCACTGGAGAAGAGCCCTGTGTCTAGAAAGAGAAGGAATGTAGATCAAGTTTTAACAAAACAAATATTCATTCTCAAGAAGTGTGTAATAAAGATGTCTGTGTTAGTAACTGTGTTGAAATGTATAGTATGTTTTCTTCTGGCAAGTCGATTAGCTAGAACCACCCTAATCACACAGTTATATCAGTAGATTGCTCAACATACTTGGAGGAGAACACTCACTGGCAAGTTCTGTTAAGTCCGCAAAAAAGTATAATAATTGTTGCTAAATAAATGTAGATTTGGGACTGGAAAATTGCAGCTTCACTCCCATCAACCAACAGGATAACTGTGGGCAAGTGAAAGAACAATGTTGTCTTCTCCCTTAATATCCACAGTTGAGGTGCCTTTGACCAAGACCAGTTATGCTCTCTTGGCCTCCTGGTCACCAGCAAACCCAAGACCTCCTGACGATAGACAGGAAGGCACTATTTTGACAGCAAAGCCCACAAATCCTGGAGATCACAACTGGGATGAAATGATGAGATAACGTAAGACAAGGATCAAACCCTGAGAACCAGTTCCAAGTATCAGGAATTTGAAAATCACAATAGACCAGAGGGCTTAAAATCCAAACCTTAGATCTAGGTTTCAGGCTAGGGTTTTACAATGGGTGACCGGTATCAGTGTTAAATTATGCAGTTGATATTGATTTTATTTTTAGTTTCATTTTAATGATTTATTTATTGTTAGATTTAGTCTAGTCTCAGTCTACAAAAACTAAAAATATTTTTGTCTACTTTCAGTCCATTAAATTAAACTTTAACAAGTATTTTAAGAGGCTTGGCCAATTTAAAGGTATTGTTTATTACTACATTTCATAAACAATAGACTTAAAGTTGTGTTGGAAGGAATATGGCCACTTTATTTCTTATTTATTTATTCCAATACAGTTTGCATTTATTTATCATGAGCATTTTAAGCTCAAAGTGCTGGAGAAGGTACTTGCAAATCGACTCCTATCGAATCATAGTGTTTGTTAAAGAAATTAACACTGGTGACCGGTATGACACTACAGTATAGCTATAGTCAGGTGGATTAGCAGTTGCTATAGCTATAGTGTCATACCAGCCAAGCATTTTAAAATCCTGGCCTGGAACCTATATCCAAGGCCCTGAAGGCATCCACCATAGACAGACATAATGGATGACAGATCTTCTAATGTTAAATATTTTTTACACTGATAGCTAGTGGCCTGGATGTGTCAATGACTCTGTACTAAACATATTTTAACCATGGCTGCATGAAGGGGACCTGCTCCATTGAGCATAAACTGGTTCATTCAGGGACTACAAAGCTGTTGAATTCTGCATCTCATGAAAGTTGCACTTTGTAAATAAATAAGTAATATTTTTATAAATAAATAGCATAATCCATTTTGTGTTGGTAAGAATGACTCTTTTGCACACCTTTTCGCTATCTAACACTTTAATTTACATTCAATCTAATGTAATGGGACACTGCTGAGTTCCATCACATCTTGTGCTCCGTGCAGTTTTCTTCACTAATCCCTGAAGAGGCAAACAGATGTCACCTGTTAAACCTGTGAGGCCTCATGTGGCCTCAGCTGCTAATCCCACTGCTTTAAAACCTCTCTCAGCCTCTTTGTCTCTCTTTGAGGGTGGCGGGGGGTGGGTGGGGTGGGGTGCTTGGCAAAAGCAGAGATTTTCATTTCAGAGAAACAGATAAGGAGCAAAGTGAGCCACATATTGTGGTGGGGGGCAGACGGCAAATGAATCTAATTAAGTTAGGCTAGATTATCATCAGATCATTGCTTCAGTGTAAGTGTGTGCTCGTGTTAAATGTCGTGCTGTTCGCAGCTCCAGAGCTTTACTAGTGGCAGTTGTGATTCTCTATAAGTTTAACTCTGGACTGCTGCCACTGGGTGTGTATTCTTTTTGTCTGGTGCACACTGCTAAAGCCAGTTAGCCTTTACTTTTTTTTCCCAATAGACTATGACTACCTTCCTCATAATTATTTTTTTTATTATAGATGTTTTGATTATGGGAGTTTCAGCTCCTTTGCAGCATTAACAGCCATTACGCTTTTAGATATTATAACACTGCTGTGAGGATTTGAATGCATTCAGCCACATAAATATTAGTGAGGTCATCTACTGATGTTGAATCATTTGTTGTGGATCTTGAACACAATTCCAGACTGTCCCAAAAGTAGATGGATCTTCATCCCTCCAAAAATAAAACAGGCTGCAGATTCACAGCCATATATTGTGTGCTTCAAGCCAGAAGTCAATGATTAGCACTGGCAATGGTGAACTTAGGCTTGAGCCAACAGTTTTTCAAAAGTCCATCAATTGTACTCATCAATTGTGCTTAAAATGGCTCTTTGTGTAATGTCACTGAAGAAGTATGTTCCATAAAGAACAATTTTCGCTAATTTGTTTAAAGGGGTAAATAACTTTAAACCTTTAAATAGTTCTTCAAACTCACACATCTCTTAAAAAGGAACATGGTTCTTTATGGAACCAAAAGAGTTTAAGGGTTTGAACATTCTGCTGTAGAGTCAAACTCTCTGGGTTTGTGGGCTTTCTCTTCCTCTCTCTCCACCGTCAACCCATTACTAGCTAAATGCTAGCGACACAGGCATATGTTAGATAACAAAATGAGGCATTTAGTGTTCTCCTCTAAGCGTGTTCAGCTGTACTGTGACTATGTAGCACTGAGAAAGTCGGTGAAATTGGCAATGACTTTAAACATTAGTTTAAAGGTTGCTAACTAAATGATAGTGATAATTTATGCGTATTTTTACCACATCTGTGCCCTCACAGCTCTTGGGAAATACTTGCATTAAGTGTAAATAAAGGCTCATGTTGTTTGCTTTCCATTGATGTTTGTCCTTTTTGTGGATTAGCCCATTTAGACATCAGCTAGTGTTTAAATCTGTAAGAGTAGGCCTCTGAGAACCTTGGTTAAGGTCAGCACAGTCTTACGGTCCATACAGCTTTCCACCAAGAGTTACATAACACAGAGTGGAGATACACCTCAGAAAAGAAGGGCTACTCTGACCTGTTAATGGTTTTAAAAGAGAAAAACCATGTTCAAATCAAGACCTTAAAGGCCTTTTCACACCGTGTACGATTTTTTACACGTAAAAAAATGGCTGCAATTTTTAACGTATGGGACCTTCAAACTGCGTCCGACGCATTTTTTTTGTCTCGGCGCTCTGAAATCAGGGAAGACACTGGTAGACGAAGAATGAATACATTTATTGAGTTGGAGCGATTATGAATTTATAATTTTACTTTAAACACCGCCCACACACACAATGAACCCGCCCCAGTCTCCAGAACAACACAGGGAGTTCAGAAGTGTTTCCGAAGGTGTCTGGGGGAGTTTGAGGCTCTGCTTCTGCGTGTTGCTTCTCTCATTAAAAGGAATTATATTTTCTTTAATCACTTTAACCATTTTACTTCTAAGCGTGTGGTTTATATTTCAAGCGTGTGTATGTTCTGCTACGAACAAGACGAACCGTTCAACCGCCGTCTTCCTGCTCATTTGTTTGATCTGCAACCATGACAACGGCGCTCTGATTGGTCGTGCTGATTTTTAACGCATCCGTCAATCGCAGAAAATAGAACAGTTCTATTTCAAAGTCTGACGCAGAAACTTTTTTTTTCGTACAACAATACTCGACCTTGTGTGAAACGGCCTTAAGAACGCTAAGAAACTACGTTTAAAAATCAGAATGATATAACTTCTCACCATGGTAGGCAGAGTGCTGGGAGCTGTCTGACAGGCTAGGCAGGTGAGCGTAGGGGTCAGAGGTCACCTGCTTTCCCTGTTCCCCCAGATCATCTCCGTCCACTTTGTGGCCTCCCACAGGCCCCACAGGATTGAGCAAGTGGTCCTGGTCTTTACTGAAGCCCAAAATGACGTCAATGCTGTGGACTCGGCCCCCCATGCCTGAGCCTCCTCCTTTCCCCAGATCCTGGTAGTGGTCCGTCGAGAGGCAGCCATCGTCTGCCATGTTTATGGTGTCCAGAGACAAATGCATTCGAACCAACTCTTTGGACACGGCTCCTCGAGACAGTAAAGTGGACCTTGTGTCCAGACAGGGGTCAGTTATTTGGAGAAGAATCCAAACAAATGGAGATTCACAGAATGAAGTATGTGTTGAGGTGAAGATTCAGATTAGATGCAATGAGAAAGCATCTTCTGAGAGTGGACCATTAAGCTTTCTGTTAAAAAATGAAAGATAAAAAGGTAACTCAGTTATTTTTTTATATTACAGCACTCTGAAAAGCTCTTAAAATTATATATTGCTATAGAACAACTACATATTGTTTCTATTGGAATGATTATCATTAATAATAATATTTAAATAATAATAATAATAATTTAGTCCCAGCACAAAGCAGGATTTTTTTTACACTAGTCTTAAGTGGCAATACTCAGGGTCCAAGCACTTTTCTGCACAATGCAGCCTTATAATAGATAAAATAGAAATAATGGGTTATTCAAATTTTCAGACGGTATCTGCTTGTTGCGACATCAATGAAATGTCTTTAAAAATATATGTGTCAGGTGTTGACACTTCAGTGTCTTTTCTGTTCTTATGATGTCATCTTTCTGATACAGACACTGTTTTGTCTTTTTGAAGTCACGATTGCGTCAAGATTTGCTTTGCTTTACAGTCAACAGAACAATAACGTGATGTTATGATTCACTCAGTAGTTTAATTTAAAAGACTTCAAAGTCATGAAGTTTGTCTGAGAATGAAGTATGAAGAGTCTAAACCATTGTAACATAGTAAACCCTATTTTTAAATGTAATTTATTATAACTACTTGTTACGAGTAATTTTTCTACATTCAACAGGACAAGCTAATGATCTTTAAAGAATTATACAAAATATGCAAGGTCTTAAAGCAGCAGTAGTGTTAATAGTTACATATAAACTTTCTGCAGTGTGAGAAATCACTGATCTGAACTTGGAGATTGCGTCTACTCTCATTAATGTGAAAATACAGAGCTTTGTGCAATACATGGCTCATCAGTCTTAATGAAAGAGAACTGGGGCACAGATTTTTCTTTTATACTCACAGTTGCTAGTTCACAGGCTGCATTCTTGTGAATGGGTACAGTGGGAGGTATTTTTTTTTAGAATCTATATTTGTGTCATTATAAAATAACCTCGCTATAAAAACTGGCTAATCTATTTTTTGTAGCATTGTGGATATTATTCCTCTTCTACACCATCTAGGTTAATGTTTCCAGATGTCTTTTGTAAAAAGAAAAAAAAGGACTAGGCTTCAATCATCTAATTGTGGCTAGGGTAACATTTGCCAAACCTTGATCTTGGTATCTCAGTCTAAATGTAAAAAATGGGTAATGTGTTATTATCATTCGAAATCATAATTACAAATATAATCAATGTGTATTTTAAAGATACTATATAATATTTGTTATTACTATATAATTAATGTAAATGGTGTTTTAGAGAGCACAAGTGTTCTTTATTTTCACCTTTGTTCTATTTGCAAGTGTGGAAAAGTTCTCAAACTGATCAACAGGTGTTTCTAAGGTGAATCTTAGTTTGCTCAGGTTACATTTTTTGGTTCATACTGCTGCTAAGTTAGTAATAATTCAATATAATATAATTCAGTCCAATATAATTCAATATTTCAGACTTTTAGCTTCGTAGAAAGTACTTTTAAAATTTGACTAAAAACTACTTAGAATAAAATATATACATCATACCTTTTCGACTCCTCAGTTCATCCACATTGCTTCTTCTTCCACTCGCCGTGTCTTTACTAATGACGGTGAAGAGAGCAAGCACAATTTTTTTTTCTTTTTTGCTTAGGTACCGCCTTCTCTGCCCGTTAGTGACTGTTAACGAGCGTCCGGTCACAACAGTGAACAAAAAGCACTCCAAAAAGACAGAGAAACGTACCGTCCCTAATGCAGAAGGCCGAAAGGTCCTGATCTTTACGGCGGGCTGTCCCAACACTTAACACACACGCTGACCGAACACACCAGAGAATGGAGGTAAAAGGAAAGGACTTAAGAGGTTTATTAATTGGAATCCTTCCCCTTTAAGAATGATTGACAGTTGTTCTCTGCTGGAGTAATTGCTCTAAACGGCCGCCATGGTCCAACCGCAGAGGGAGGCCAGCGCTAATGAAGCCCTGACAAAACTTTCTTTCAAAAATCTTTTGTTTAAATGATAATGGCATCCCACTGAAAGTGTCCCCTAATCCCTCGCACAACAAAGACAACACACATGTATTAAGACGTGTTCTTTTCTCTCTCTGCCTTTCCCCGCTGTCACTGCCGCCAATCGCTGCTCACTCTTCCATAACAGAGCTCCATAGAAAGTGAGCAACATAAACTTACATTCACTCCTCTGTAATTAAACCTTTTCTTTGGTTTTCTAGGGTGTTTTTTTGTTGTTGTTATTGTAGGTCAAAGCAAAGCTCAGCACTACAAACGAATACCAACTGTCAGATCTTTCTCTAAACCCCTAATATTGTGACACGTACTAAATTCATTACATGAATTAATAAATTAAATAAGAAGTGCCAGAGATCACAGTTTTTATGTTTTTATTTTGTGTGACCTATTGACCCCACACCCTCAAAGCTGCCAACATTCTTGATGAATAAATGATCTTTTTGAAAACAAGCATCAACGGCTCTAAAAGTCATTGAAGTTTTAAATGAAGTTTATATTTTTATATATGTTTACAATGTGTTGGAATATATCCTTGCATCTCCATGTTAAGAAAAAGTCACTTGTTCTGTGCATGTATACATTCGTTTGAGGATCTGGAGACAACCAAACCACCCACTGTGAAATAACAAAACACAGTCTGTGTTGTTTTATGGGCTGCATGTCATTAAACAAGTGATGAAAGGAGTCGTTCTGATTTTATGCTGCCCTATATGTAGAATGCAGAGACTTTGGGATTGTCCCGCCTCCTTGTCTGGGACTGTCCAATCAGAGTGCTAGACCCATATTTCTATGAAAGTGCAGGTGAAGTTAAACAGAGCAAAACAAAACACAATAGGTGCAGAGAAATAAGAGTATGGATTAAAAAAAAAAAGAGCGAGAGAACGTATTAGAAAGAGAACTGAGTAAAAATGGCTAAAAACCAGAGCTTCTTTTTCTCGCTCCTCACTCCTGGGCTCTCACTATGAACTCAGCTATGGCTCATTCCCATTTAAAGGAACTGTTTCTGAAACTGGCTGTTCTAAATATGGTTGTTTATACAGAGAGTCCTTTGTTGTTTTCATTAACACCTCGAACTGTGTTATTGGAAACGCGTTATTAGATTCAAAAGTGAATTAGATTCCCTTTGAGGAAAGATATATGTTATTTCACTTAGGTTTTGAAAGATGTCTTAGACACGTTATTCTTGCATTTGCTAACAATGACAGTGGTGATATCTAACACTAATGAAGTGTCCCACTATTATTCCAAGTCACTGAATAGCACTCAGTGGTATTGATCAGTTGATCGGTTGACATGTTGATGCTCCTTTGTTTTGGAGATGCAAGCTTCAAGCAGGCGTTCTTTTTCTCCAGAGCAGCTGGTCTCAGTAAAGCTGAGGAAGGCTCACTGTCACAGAGATCAAGCCTGGTCTTAACAGGACTACAGCACTACAGAGATTTCCCCCTGACCTTAATCAAATCTAAAGATAAGTTTAAGAAGCTTCACAAGCTTCCTTTTGAGGTCTCAAGCATAAAGGCATTCAACTTTACACACACAGTTTGTGTACTCCCCAGAGAAAAGCATTATAAATAGAATGGGACTTTCTGGAGCAGCTGCACATGAGCCTAAACTCACCATGCCCAATGTCAAGCATCAGCTAGAAGGGCATAAACCCCCCTTATCACTGGGTTGTGGAGCAGTGGAATTCCCTGAAACACTGGAGCCCCAGTTAGTACTTTTGGCATGAGCTGAAAAATGCCAGAACTAATACTCAGACATCAGAACTCACCTAGGTTAATGGGGCATAATGTCACCAAACTCTCATAGAAATGTTCCAGCATCAATGGTAAAGCCTTTTTAGAAAAAAGGAGGGTAATCCAGAGTTTTGTTTGTTTGTTTTATTTATTTATACATGTTGTTTAACCTGATTAACATGAACAGTTAATTTAATACAGCTGTTTGTATCTGGTAAAAGGAAAAACAAAAGCATTAACTCCATAAACATTTCTATTGGGAGTCAATGAGCAGATGCTAAATCAAGTGGATATTGAAGCATAATTTAAATTATTTAGACAGAAACAAACATCAAATTGCTGCAGATATGGCCAATTACGGCTAGGCTCAAAAACACTGGAGTACACCTTTAACCCAGCATTTTATCTTAAACTCTCATTAGAAATGCTATTAGAATAAAGCTTCAGAAAACTGTGTAAGTTTGTGTAATTGCATAAATGTTGTGGAATGATCTGGGGTCATGTATAAGAAATATAATGCATCTTTAATTGGATCCATAATTATTTTAGTCACACATCAATTTATTAATGAGGTCTTCATCCCACTGAGTGAAAAAGGCCCAAATCACACACTGATGTAAAAAGAATGATCGTCTTTATTCGCTTTTCCACGAAAGCAGAGACTAACAAGTCAATTAGAGACTTGCAGAAGGTAGAGAAGGCTAAGATTTGTTGACAGAGAGCAATGAGTGACTTGGACAGTGCTCTCCAAGAGAAGCATTAGCGCACAAAGCTAGGTGGCCATCTGTCTGAGTGAAAGCTCCAAAATGCTGGCCTCGACACACCAGGAATTCCAAATACCCTGGTTAATTCTTGGAAGTTGTGTTGCTGTCCTTTTGCGTTAGAGTGTATTCAAATGTTACTACAACTGAATTGCATTACAGTTATATCCCATTTGCATTCTTTCTTGACATGTTTGCATCCACAAGACAAAATAACAAAAGACATGGCAAATGCGTAAAGGGTATTTATCAATATTCTCCTTTAAGCGTGTTAACAGCCCAGTGGCTATAGTTTATGTCCATATCAAAGTCTAGTTCTTGGGCATGAATGGTTCTATACCGTAGTCTGTTAATGGATACGATCTTTTTGGTGGAAATCTGACCATTTTTTCATTGTCTGCATATCTTCCCTCAGGCTGCCAGTGTGTGTTAGTAGCTGTAGTTTAGGCCTCAGAGTAGACACCAGAGAGTTAGGCTTGATTTGTAATTGCCTTAGTAAAGTGATACTAACGACTGTCTTCAGTGAAGGTTAATAGCCACAATGAGGTAATAAGGTAACCCCAGTTAATAAGCAACCGCACCTTTCTCAGCCCTGTTTACACGTATCCCTAAATGAAGGAACAAGGTGAGCTCTCTTACTTAGGAATTATATAGAGAGGAGGCACCAGAAAAGCCCTGCTAGAATCCAATAACACAGGCACATAACCTATTACTCCATGTTTTACACCATTTGGTTCAGTCCACACACTCTGATTAGCATTCTGAGTGGTATTCTACATGTGCCAGTATTCTTTCGCAGAGGCAATATCGTAGTCTATGAGGTTAATCCATGCGATTATTGCTGGTTAAATTTAAGGGGCAGCCTGCAGCCCCACCGTGCCACCCATGAGCAGATTTGAACAAGGCTAAAGCTGACTTCCCCACACCACCTTAAAGAGTAGCACCTGCAGTCTATTGGCTTAGCATCTTTTTTGGCTGTGCCCCTAGGGACCTGCTAACATCAAGACATAACTTATACCAACAACCAAGACCTCTTTCAGAGATTAACTGGAGAACAGACACCAACCATCAAATGAACACAAGATGATATTTAGGGCCAGTGTGATTTCTGAATTTTATCCCTATCCCTACTTTTCAGTTTGCAGTGATATCAGAGGAGTGGTACAGTGCAATGTCCTCAGTTTAGTTTAAGGCCCCATTTAAGGTGGAGAAGAATAATGAAAGAAGTATCCAGTGTAAAAGTCCTGAAGTGTTCTGTTCCAGATTCTGCATTGTAAGTTACATTTAAATGCAGGAGCGAAAGATAAGATTATTATTCATTCATTCATTCATTATTTGCAAGCGCTTATCCAGTTCAGGGTCGCGGTGGGTCCAGAGCCTACCTGGAAGGCGGGAATACACCCTGGAGGGGGCGCCAGTCCTTCACAGGGCAACACACATTCACTCACACACTCACACCTACAGACACTTTTGAGTCGCCAATCCATCTACCAACGTGTGTTTTTGGACTGTGGGAGGAAACCGGAGCACCCGGAGGAAACCCACGCAGACACAGGGAGAACACCCCAAACTCCTCACAGACAGTCACCCGGAGGAAACCCACGCAGACACAAGGAGAACACACCACACTCCTCACAGACAGTCACTCGGAGCGGGAATCGAACCCACAACCTCCAGGTCCCTGGAGCTACCTGCTGCGCCACCGTGCTGCCCAGATTATTATTGTTATTATTATTATTATTGTGCTTCACAAAATGTAAACAACTATGTTAATCAGTCTTTTTGTTATCATTGCCTCAAATGAAGAAAAATCAAGTCATAGTTATTTAGTTATGTCATAGTTTACGTTACGATTCTTTACCAGCACTAAGAGAGCTTGTGTCCACTGGTTGTGTGGTTTTGATGAACCCAAGCACATTGCCTGTTATGTAGCTAAAGAATAATCACAGAAAGAGTAGTGTTAAAAGTTGTGGGAGAATGCTACACAAAATGATGGCAAAAGAAAATCCTGCTGCTTCTAATCATGGGCATAGGTTTTTGTTTGTTACCGTTGGGGCTTGTTTTAGGCAGATTTTTCATGTTGAGTAGGTGTCAGAAATTTACATGTATATTTTATACAAACTGCATGAATCCTTGGAATGGCATTATAGTCCATACAGTCCAAGTAGCAAGTGCTTTTCCCCAAGGCCGTACATCTCAGTACTCCTGTACTCCTCTAAAATAGAGTCACTCACTCCAGCCGGTCATATTTACCCTATCAATCTCAGGCCTCGGAGGCAGGAGCCCAGCTGCCAGAGTGATTTTTCCTCGACTGCTGTGGAGACATCAGCGCAGGAGCGGATAATAATCATTTTATCACATTAATATATTAAGGCTGTCCTTCTTTGCTTGTTTCCTCATTATCCTAATTGAGTGCAAATTGGTTAAGAGGGTGCAGCGTAGTTATCAAGCCTCTTAGTTTTATCAGATGACAATTTAAGCCGCTCTGATCCTATTAGTGACAAGGCAGCTAAGGCATAAAGGAGCTGTGTCAGCTTACAGGGGCAGAAGAAGGGGGATGGGGCAAAAGAGAGAGAGAGCAGGACCCAGGTCAAGTTTGCTTTTGGCCGAGCCAAATTAGTACCTACTAAGTCTCGTCCGAGACCAGTAAAGACAATGTTTTGTTGATTCTGTAAGTGAAAATACGTGAACATATGCTGGATGTAAATGGATACGATTCATAAACCCAGAGGCTAATTGGACAAGCAATGCAGTGTGCGTCTATATTCTTACCCCTCATTGTTCGCTAGCAATTTTTTTTTTTCAACAATTTTTTTTTTTCAAGTTAACCAGGATTATTTGGCAGAATACTATATCCACATTCATTTGAACATGGCCAGTGCAATGGCCACTAGGGGCCAGCAGACAGTGGCTACTAATAAAATTTTAATTCCGGACATGCTCCGGACCCACCACAACCCTGAAGTGGAAAAAGTGAAAATGAATGAATGAAAGAATGAATGCTCCGTTTGTTTGGGTGCTTGGTTGCAGAAGAAATCCCTTAAAATGGAGTAGAACCTTCTGACAGTTTTTTAATACTGTAGCTTTAAAAAGTCTCCCACTTTCATTGTTCATTTACATAAATTTTTTTTCTAAAGAGCCATTTATAAAGCATCAAATGTAAATCCTATTGTTAAAAAACAAACTAAAACACAAGCAAACCAGAAACACAGAAGAGCATGAAATAAGACGTATTTTAATCTTCACATAATAACATATGCAAATTATATGTTCTATATTGTTTCACTCATGTGTAATACGTTACAATTGTGTAATAAATATATGTTATATATTAGGGTTTACTACTGGTATTTTGTAGTTAATAAACGTCCTATGTTGCATGGTATGGTTTTGGGATGTCATATGTAATGTAACATAATGTAACACTGTAGGTTGTAATATGTTGTGGTTTATAGAATGCAATGTAATAAAGTTTGTAATATTGTTGATAATATGTGATATATATTGTTTAGATGGAGCTTGTCCTTGCAGGGAGCTGCAGGGCGATGAGGAAAGCATCTCAGTGCGTGATGTGGTAATTTTAGTTTGCTGGATGACGCCAAATCCCAGAGAAACATTGACATACTTTAGTTCAAGGTGTAATCTGCTGCTTACTCTGTCAATCAAAGCCTTCCTCCTACGCCACTCAGACACACACACACACACAGAGACAGAGAGAGAATTCACCTCCAAATTAAAGCTTGCTCCACCCGCTGACACTGAACCTTCAACTAAAGAACACTGAAACCATGCTAAATAACTTTAGAAAATCTCTAAAAGAAATTGCTTCAGCTGATTTATTGATGGTTGATAAATCTGATCATTAGTTAAAATTTTAAATTAATACCACTCCAACACTTCCCTTTTTAAATCAAGCCAGAAATGTATATAAAAGTTTATTCCCAATGAAATTGAAACTCCAGAAATCACCATAAAATCATGAGACATTTAGACGAAATATCAGAAATTACCAAAAATAAACAATAAAAACACTGAGAATTTGTGATTAAAGTCAAGAAATCATTTTTAAAAAGTGTTTTAGAAATCAGTGAAATTTCAAGAAACATGAGGAACTTTGTAAAAGAGTTTATAGATCACAATCAAACATTTTCAAAAATTACTTCACCAAATTTCCATTTACCAAGCGTGGGGCTTTCTGATTCAAACCATTATCTGTTCTGATACTCATTCTGTAAAAGCTGCTTTGTGATTGATTGATTGATACAGAGACCATGTAGCAGTATGTTTCTGTAATTGACCACTAGAGGCTCTACAGTCACTGAGTGGACATTTGGGAAAGCATTTGCCCAAGCACAGTCCAGCTCCCAAACGTTTTGACAGAAGTAATTTAGTTGTCTGTATATTCCCTATTACACATCACAGGATATACACCAAATCTGGTCAGTGCAGTTGTGTGTGTACAGTTAAACAGAATATTCTTTAATTCTGTAAAATCACAGCAAATACAGAGCACATCAGCAAAACAAAACATGAAACAATATGAAATACAACTCTGAATTTGTGGAATATTTGAC
The DNA here is from genome assembly GCF_029633855.1 of Hoplias malabaricus. NCBI lineage: Eukaryota > Metazoa > Chordata > Actinopteri > Characiformes > Erythrinidae > Hoplias > Hoplias malabaricus. Next base: position 78,489,459 of record NC_089820.1, on the reverse strand, counting down.
TTAGTACATAATAATACCTAATGTTATTGTACTAAGTGAACTTGCAATATTTAATATTGAAAATTAAGTGAGAAAAAAAGTGTTGAGCTGTTCTATGACCTCATGTTAGGACACGTTTGAAAAGAAGCTTCCATGAAATCTCAGAAGAAACATGTGCTAGTTTTCACCCGCCCAGTAACAAACAACTAAATATAACAATAATGAATATAAACTACAGTTTAATCTAATATTGTATTTATTTGAAATGCTATGTTTTGCTTTAAGATGTAATGGATTGTTATCTTTTTCCTGCCTTGGTTTACATCAGAACACACTTCTCCTCAGCCGCCTGCTTCACCTCTGTCATGGTGCTCTGAGCTTTGGTTTTAATGGTCTCAAAGTCTATGTCCATGTTCTGCAGTTTCCCCATGAAGGAATCGTTAGTCTCCTCCTCCTCTTCATCCTCCTCCACCATCTTGGCCAGTTCTTCAGGGACGTCAATGTCATCCCCCGCCATCTGCACTGTGGCATCGTCCTGTGCACTCTGATAACGAAGACAAAGACAAATGTTAGGGTACAATCATAGGCCAAAACTTTTGGAACAGTCTTTGGCTTATCTTTTTAAGCCAAAGATTAAATATAAAATACGGCTTCTGATAAAGTTATAAGACTTTTAATCGTTTACATTTCATTTTAAATATAAATAAGTGGGCTTCTTATTTGAATTTGCTGCTTCACCTTAAATGGCACAGCAGTTATATTCTGTATGTGGAATGGCAAATTTGAATAGAAATCAAACATGCCGAGATTAGCTTCAGGAAAATACAGATGGTTCAACGAGTCAGTATAAAATATTTATAGCTTAATGACCTGAGAAAACCCATGATCTTTAATAATTTATCGCATTATTGACACAATAATTTCAAGAAATATAATTTTTCTATATCATAAAATATAGTACTGTGCAGAAGTCTTAGGAACCTAAGATAATTATATATTATATATTATATATTTAAATTAATGCCTTCTCAGTAAGAGTGGTGCTTGTGTAAAGTTATATATAATCACAGTAAATCCCAAAATATAATAATATAAAACAAATAGGAAATATAACATATTATTTTTCTATAAAGCAGTAGGTGGGAGTGAGTTTGAATAACAATGATTTGTTTAGATTCTCTTTGATTTGCATGAATTTGTTAAATCCACAGCACACATTATTTAAAATCATTATTAATTCACCACTAAAACTAGGTACTGGATGATAGCCTCAAATAATACAGACTCCATGAGGAGAGATTTGGACAAAGTTAAACCAACACATTCACACACACAATATCACTCTGGAATAATGTTATTTGGTTTTATCCTAATGTTGGGCGTTATCTGTTGTTTATTTGTTTGTTTGTTTTAGCTTAATGCTCAGATAAATAGCTTTTTAAATCTCATAATCTCTGGAGCCTAAACTTTTGCACAGTACTGTAAACAGATGGAATTCTGCTTTTCTGATAACTTGTGTCATATTTTTCACACTTCCACTTGCTTTTGGCTGATATTCACATTTTTTAATGAATATTTACACATTATTGTTTTCTGTACAATCTTAAAGAGGAAGTTTGTTACTTCACCTGTGGGATTCTGTATTTGTCTCTCAGCAGAACTCTTAGATTGGCCCTCTCTGCCTTCTTTGTAGCAAACTCTTTATCCCTCTGAATTCTGTAGAAAGTGTGTATTCATAAAATTAATGCAGACAAATCACACAGAAGCAGAGGTAACACTTAAACCCAATGTGCAACATATTCCTGCAATGAGTTTAGGGTTAATGACCAATAACCCAAGCACACACACACACACTGAATTTTAGTATATGGAACTTTACTGTAAAAAAGTAATTATGTTCATTTGATGGCTAGTCTTCAGTTAATCGTCTGAAACCCTAATAAACAGGGGCTATTTACCTGAAACTACCTAGAGACTTAAACTAAAAGTACTAATTGTACAAAAACGAATGATACAAACTATTTTCACTGGATCATTTTCTAAACACCAGAATTTAAAAATGAGAGTTCCACTATCAGGGATAATGCTCTATTTGCATGAGTGTTAGCCATGGTAACTATAGTCTGGACTAATGTTATTAGTTCAAACGAGGCATTATCTCCAGCTTTATTGTCCAAAATCAGCAACTACTAAACGTTTTAATGTGAATCATGGTGAAAACAGGCCAGACTAAAAGAGGGGTTTAGGGTTAGAATAAGGGGCAGGTGGATCAGGAGTCAAAAAAGGACAGGACGTTAATTCTCACCACCTTCAGTCACTACCAGGCTATTTTTAATGACACTCCACACTGGCCATTGTCCCAAACAAGAACTTATAGCTACACCCTTCTTCCACTCCGATAATCCTGCTCTAAACCTCCAGTGCTTCAAAACTACAGGGCTGCTACCTTAAGAACAGAAGACTTTAAGCAAACTTTGTGGGATGTTTCTAAGGCATTTCTATAATCGTGATAATTGCGAGGTTACGGGTCAAAGTGGGCCAACGTCAATGTCAGTTTTAGCGGGGAAAGACTTGTCTGGAAGGCTTGGCATTTGACCCGATTAGGGCTTTTACCTCGGTGACCCAGTTCCTGGCCTAATGCTCTCAGGTGTTATATAAACAGATAAGAGGAGCATGCAATATAAAGGAACATCGGTCCGACATGTGGAAGCCCCTTTTTCCGAGACGTCATGGTGACGTTTAGCTGTACCGCGCCACTCTTGCTACTCTTCCTTAAATCTGCTGAGGCTAATTGGTTTGTCACTTGTTGCTTTGATGTCATTACTCTTGTCCTGTGGTCAGTTATCGCTGGTGTCTCTAGTGGACGACAAGGGAAAGACAGCAAGTTAACTTTGCCTAACCTATAGAGGGCAACATTTCAGAAAGGTATACACTTTATTAAGCCTTAACAAACTACTAGTGTTGTACTAACAAGCCTTTCAAAATCTGTCCAAATAGGACAAGGAAAAACCTTCATAACTTTCAATGGACATCAGTGAAAAAGGTTTTATTCCAAGTAGTTTTGGAGCATTTGTACTGGATCATTCATCATGAAATTTTCACAGCGTGAAGCAAAGGCGCTGTATTCAAATGATGTAGTAAACTAAAAATCCACTAAAATGGAAATATGTGTTTTTCATTGGATGGCCATGATATATTATTCTGACAAGTGGTGAATTATGAGGTTGTTTGGCATAATTATGAGGTTGTTAACATATACATGCTACAGGCAAGCTAACACTCCCATGAACAGAAATCATGTTGCACAAAAGCAAGTCTAGCAATTACTTTTCAAGAAAATTATATAATATCACTGACTACTGAACTGTAGTCTACTACCTCCAAATTAACCTAAGACCCATATCTGAAAACACTTTTTCAGGTTTTCAGTCTTCTAATATCAGTTCGGTGTGTAGCAGTGAAAATCAAGAACAAATTATATAGTTATCTCTGACTGTAGTTCAGAGACACAGCAGATATAGTCATATGTCAGTTCTAGCTCAGTGTTAGGACTGGAGACTTTAGGGTCATTGTTAGCTGTAGGTTTTGTATTGAACACCCATGCGTACTCTTGTATACTCTACGCGTATAGATTGGAGTGCAACTATGGTAGCTATAGCTAGCATAATAAATAATGCTGTTTCAGTTTAGTTTTTTTTTAAGACATAGATTTCCAAAGACCGCATGATAAAACCTGAGCTAATTTGCTATCAGCTTTAGAAAATGCAGTTGCATTAGCTAGCGTACATGTTATCTAAACTACCTAAATATGTCAAGCTGTCTTGCCACTGCACTAGCTGGATTTATCACTTAGCTCTGTCCTTCAATAAGAAACTGAGCTGGCAAATGTGATTTCAGATACTGAATTGTTACCTATCTATACATTTATTGATTTTCCAAAGTTTGCATGTTTTAGGTCCAAAGTTCACATGTTTAAAAAAAATAACATTCTTTTAGCTTTGTCCAATCCATATTTGGAGCTCTATGACTTGATCAGGACCAGATCTCAGCTCTACTCACTTCTCCTCCACCAGCTGTTTCTGGTACTCCTCGAACTCCTCTCGGGTCATTCCTTTAGATTCAGCTGTTTCTTTACCATCCCCTCCGGTCGCCCCCGAATCCTCCCCTCCTCCACCCATCATGTTTTTCAACTTATCCCCAACCACCTGCTGCATTAAGAATGCCATGTTTCAGAGCTTCCAGGTGCAGTAGACAGATGATCTGCAGATGTCAAGATGCAAAAAAATGGCCTAAAAAAGCAGGTACAGCAATGTGACAAGAGTCTAGCCCAGTTCTTGAAGAAGAATACAGGAAAAAAGAAACACTTTCACCTGGTTAAGCATTTGCACCTCTGGAAGTGGGGAACCTAAGGTGTGGGGAAGCTGGGTGTCAATGTTCTGGGTAAAACGGCTCAGGGGCTTTAGCTTATTACAAACCGCTCACTGACAGCTGGGTCATCTCACCTTGAGACAAGGACTTAACAGATATTATCTCTCTAGTGTTACAGTAATATAAAAAACAACAACATAAAAAAATGCCAAAATATGGTGCATAATTAACAAGAATTAGTAGTGATCAATCTACATCTGGCACCATTAAAAATGTTTATTATTTATTTGCATTTATTTATTGTGTTTAGTAATTTTATCGTTTTGGTTATCCTGATTTGTTGATCAGGCGATTGTTTCAATTAGCAGACTAGCTAGCTAAACCTTATGATTGTGTTTAGTTGTAATAGTCCTCTTGTTCTTCAATATTTCAGAATATTATTTCCTGTTAGCTTTTGTTAGTAAGAGGTGAGAATGATAACTGATTTTGCTTTTTGACTACATTTAACAATTACATATTGTTTTTATTTGTTTAAAATGCTGCAAATATGAAATAGAAACCCCAAGTTCAAAAGGATTGAGACAAACATAAAAGCTGGTCATCTGAATACATAGGATTAGTCAAATTTGCATATAAGTATTACTGCACAAAATATTTTAGTGCCAAAGGTTATTCATGCAAAGTGTCTGATTTGTGTACAGATAATTGTGGCAGGTTTGCCTGCTGCTTCTGTGTGACTTAATGATCGGTGTCCTAACATCTTCATCTGCTTGGTTAGCTACCTGCTATCACCTATGCTAACAGCTGGGCCTGCTGAATTTCACATTTGTCAACTAGGACTGTTGACTCTATCCCTAACCAAGGAGTCAATAAGCAGCCTGTAACCTGCTAAAATTGCTAGTAATTATTAGACTGTCTATTTAATCAGCCCATTTTAATGCTCTGGATGCCTACATGCTCCCAACACAGCTATTTGTGCTGTTTCATACTTCCTGTAGGCCTGTATATCTGTTTGTCTTTTGGTGTTCTTAGTTAGCAAGTTGGCTTCTTGGAATTTAGGCTATTATTGTATTTAATAAAGTCTCATATCATTAATGATACGTAAAAAACTGATTGCGAACGGAAGAAATCTGGTTTGTTACTATTTTTGTTTGGTTTGTGTATACAAAGGTTGATCTATTCCCATTTGAAAATGTGTTACATCAAGGACTGATCTTCACTGCCATCTAGCGGTGAATAAAGTTAAGCACCTTGCAGACGGAAAATATTTTCTTTGAACTGTCTGTAAGTATTTTATGGGGAATTTCACGCCCTTTTTCAAAATCCATTTTCTGCACTTGCTTCATCCTGATCATGGTTGGTGTGTATCAGTAATAACTGGGCACAATGCAGGAACACACTCAGGACAGGGTGTTGATATTTAAACATAGTCATTCAGGGTAATTCAATGTTCAGAAAATTTGGTCATAAGAACCAGGGTCTACTCTGTCTACAGTCATTTTAAATGCACTGCAAAACCACTTAGGAAACTGCATGTCTTCTTAGTTTTTGAATGTTGATAATAAAAATTACCCTTAAAAATAATGTTTTTGAGGATATTTTTACCTTAAAACATCCATTAAAAATGACTTTGTAAATTTTAACAGAATAACAGTGTCATAAAAGTTTGGACCAAATGGACCATTACCTCATATTTATCATCATAACTCATTGTGCCTTTCCTTCATCTCTAGAATTATAACTGAAAAAAAGTGACATGGCAAAGTTCTGTGTCACTATGAATCTTAAAACACACTTTAAAGGGCATGATGTACAAGAATTCTGGGGCATTGCACTGCCCTTTAAAACATATTTTTAGAAGCTCTGACTGATAACATTAGGATCTGCTTCACTGCACAATCTGTCCACTAATGGACTGTATGAGGGCACTTAAGCACTGGTCAGTCAAGTTCATTCCGAGTTCTCCCTCCGGCTCTGTCCCTTATCAACAATCTGCTATGGTAGAACTATGTTGGGACTATGTTAGTTTACTCATGCATTTGTTTGGTGACTTTCCTTCAACGTAGTTGTTGAGACTCATGTGGTTGGTTTCTATAATGAAATGTATGATACATTATGTTTAAATATTGATCACCCTTGACCCCTTTGAAAATAGGACCTTTGATATGACCACAGATTTTGATGTAACTAGATGATGCTGATGTAAGTTTGTCGGCATTGCAGTTATTTTAGAGGTTGATTTTAAACAATAGTTCCTCTTCTGTTGTACATTTAAAGGAGCAATCAGTCATTTTCTGTAATGATTCTGCTTCATAACACATTCCAGTCCATTTCCACATCTGGATTAAATGCATTCCAAATAACAGATATAGGGCATCCCAAGAAATATTACTCTACTTCTACTTAAAGAGGAATATAATAATTTCATAATTCAGTCTTAAAGATGTAATCAAAGTCATACAGTTTTACTGTGAAATAATTCATTGTTTTAAGAAACTCTGATCTCTTCACAGAGGTGGTGAAAGTGGTCAAAATGTTTACAGTAATAAGGACATTTTATTTACTTTCCAAAATGATAGGAGAACCAATTTTCTGTTCCATCTTAATTTGTGCAGAAGCAACACTGTGGCATCTTACATGGCTGACATAGTGGCATAACAGTAGGGTCGCTGTTACACAGCTCCAGGGACCTGGAGGTTGTGGGTTCAAGTCCCGCTCCGGGGGACAGTTTGAGGGGAGTTTGGCATGTTCTCCCTGTGTCTGCGTGGGTTTCCTCCGGATGTTCCAGTTTCCTCCCACAGTCCAAAACACACATTGGTAGGTGGACTGGAGACTCAGACGTGTCCATAGGTGTGAGTGTGTGTCACACTGTGAAGACCGGTGTCCCCCTCCAGGGTGTGTTCCTGCCTTGTGACCAGTGATTCAGAGTAGGTTCCAGATCCACTGTGACCCTGAACTGGATAAGCGCTTACAGACAATGAGGAATGAATGTACTTACATGCACCACTCATTTATAAAGGTTTTCCAAAGATATATTTTAGCAATACACTTCATTGTTTACCAATGTCTCAGGCAGAGTAATTATTCATGCCTCATTTCCTGCATCGAATCTCTGTAAAATTGCTTTTATATAAATTACAATCTTGGGATGTCTGGTTCCTATCACAACCACTGTAAACTGTCCTGACTAGGAACACAATAATTTACATAAAAAGCAACCTCAGTGAGGTAGTTCATATGGTAACAATGTTTGAATTTATAAATAATGCAAACATTTAGAACAAAGAGTAGAATAATGCTTTTTCGGCTCATGCATAATATTTAATTTAATCTAGGTATGAGGGATTAGATGCAGTGCCACGTGGGCTGCTCGACGGCTGCAGCCGTGTGAAAGCCCTAGAAAAATTAACAGATGACATCATTGCTCAGAATGGGGAAACACAACAGATTGTCTCGTCCAATGGCAGAGCACAGGGAACAGCCCTCGTCCAATCAAAAGCTGCTAGAGAGAGAGAGGGATGAACCTCTGTTCACTGACATGGCCAAGCAGCCACGAGAGAAAACTGCAGCTGTAGAGGGAGAGAGAGGAAGAGAGAGAGAGAGAGAGATAGAGAGAGAGAGAGAGAGAGAGAGAGAGAGAGAGAGGTAGGGAGGAGCCTGAGAAGAAGAGCGCAATAAGGAAAGGGTATGAGAAAAGGGAGGAGTTTTCAATAGACGGCTTTTGTGAAAGTAGGAGAGAGAGAGAGCGAGAGAGAGAGAGAGCGAGAGAGAGAGAGAGTGAGAGAGAGAGAGAGAGATGTTGTTGCTAGGGAACAGTGAATAGGAGCATTCGTCCATCTTTGCCTCCCTGTATCAGAGCCAAAACCGGGACAAGCACAGGATAGTCTTCCAGAAGATGGGGGAATAAAGTACAGATTAAAAACTCATGGCTTTTATCATCATGTGCTGAAAAAGAGAAACAGACGGCAGTGGGAAGTGGTGAAGCCCCAAGGTGAGATTACGTAATCATCCCAGCTCTACTTGCTGCTTGGTGGTCGTCACTGGAGAGGGATTATGGATCTGTCCTGACTGGAACGGCAGCTATTTTGAGCATAAATGTGAGAATCCCCTGAACCCCAGGGGAGGTAAACCAAATCCAGCAGTGGAACATCCACCCAGGCATCAGCAAGCAATGGAAGCAACAGTATCAAGACTTTACCTCTTCTAGGTAAGGACTGAAACAGTTGCATGCTGAGAAAGCTGAGAATCAGGAAGGATGGGATCTTGTCATTGGCAAACTATCTGCAGGGGATAGATACTGAAGAATTAGTGGTGGAGGATTGAAGTGCTGAGGATCTCAAGGGAATTAATTGCCAAGGAATCGGGTCTGGAAAATGTAGCCATTAAGGAATGGGTTCTGTAGCATCTAGATGCTAAAGGTGTAATCAGTGTAGTAAAATTCCAAAAGATCTAGCCACTGAAGATCTCGTACTTGAGGACCTCATCTGTAATAAAGATCTATTCACTGACAAAAAAGTTGCAGTATATCCATATACTAAAGATCTAATAACAGAGGATGGAGTTGCTGAAGATCTAGTACGTGATTACCTAGTCACAGAAAACAAAAAAGCTGTAGATCAATTAACACAGAAACCAGGGAAATGATTTTCTGATTTATATGAACATTGCGACAATGTAGCTTTGCAGAAATCTGGGTCTGAGCTCCAGATGACCAAACCAGAGCATCTAGGTACTGAAGGAGGTGTAGGATGCTGAAGATCTAGTACCTGAGGATCTAGTTGCTGAGGATCTATGTTCTAAAGATCTAGTCAATGATTAACAAGTCACAGAAGATCTAGAGACTGGAGATTTGTTGACTAAGGAACCAGGGGAAGCCATGCCTACACTCCAAATACTAATGAAATACCTCCTAGGATCATGGGAAAGACACACAGAGCCACTGAACCTCACTGATCAACATCAGTGAAAGATTCCTAACCACTGAGGATCTAGTCACTGATGAAGATCTAGTCATTAACAACCTAGTCATTGATGATCTACATGCAGAGAATATGAACACAGAGGATCTAGTTATGATTTTCCAGACCCTGAACAAGTAAATGCTAAGGATCTAGTCATAGTGAGCAGATTCTAGCTGCTAAGGATCTAGTCACTAATTAACTAGTTGTTAAAAACCTAGTCGCTGATGATCAATCTGTGAATGGTCTAATCAGTATCTAGTATCTAGTCATCGCTGATCTAGTTACTACAGATCACAGAGGATCTACTTGCTAAGGATTTGCTTTTATGGGTCTAAGCTGCAGTCACTCAAGGAAATAAGGATGTAGTTTCTGTGGATCTAGTTGCTTAGGACCAAGTCAGTAGTTGCTAAGTAATTGCTGTTGTGGTTGACAGTCCAGTTGCTGAGGATCTAGTCTCAAGCAATCTAGTTACTTAGGATCTAGCCATCCCAGATAGAGCTGATGATCTATTCTGCAGTCACCCTCTTACCCAATCACACACTCAGCCCAAATCTTTGCCTGTCTTTGTCTGCACCAGCTCAGGGAAAAGGAGCCACTGCTTGTGCGCTTGTGTGCCAGCCACCAGCTGTCCTTTCCTGACCAGAGAATCAGAGAGCAAGAGGAGGAAAAAGGAAGAGAGATATAGCGCATGCAACATCCCTTTCCTACAGTGGAGTGTTATGGATTCATGTGGGTGCCGGCTGACAAAAGAGCAAGCCTAGGCCTGAGGGTGTGAGAGGAGAGAAAACAACAGGATTAAACAGACGGACGTAGAGACGCTAGTTATTCTGCTGTGAGTACTATCAATGGTGTGGTTATCTTTGTGTTGTGCCTTCATGGTGTTCATGTGCAAATTGTGCAGCTAATGGGTAGTGTTAACTCTGTTTGTCCTCTTGTGCCAGTTCTATTGATTAACTTGCTTTCAGTGCTTCATTTAATGCAACTAATTAGCGGGTTTTTTCCTCCATTTCTCACAGGAGAATTCCACTCTAAAGCTGAGTTGCATTTCATTCTGTCTCCAGTTGCAGGGTACACGCCCCTCCGTTTGCTGTGTATAGCAAAATCACTGTCCTACCAAATAAACTGCTAGATGTAAAGGCCTCATTCTCTGTTCCATCAGTTAGCATAGTGCTATTAGTTTTGGTATGAGAAAGGATGCTGTTTGGCACCTCAGTGTTTGTGTCCGCTCAAGAAAGCAACAAGGCAGTTTCTTGATCCCTCTGCTGCATTGATGTAACTGTATCTAACTGTGCTAACTGTAAGCTTTGGTGTTAATGTTTGGCACGTGGGCGATGAGCACAGATGCTGAACAGAAGGATGACATCTGTGCTATCACTCCACACTCTCTCTTGCCCAGTTAGCATGTCCACTAGCACCCAGTCAAGGCCTTACTGTATGTTTCCATGTTATCAGGTCTAGTCATGGTTCATCTCTCAGTGTCTGGAAAATGAAAGGAGTTAACACTTGTTTAGCAGGAAATGACACAGAAGACTGAACAACTAAATATAATATCACCTTTTTCAATATTTATTAGGTCCACTGCTTCAGCTTCCATTCCTGTGGGAAAGTACCGTTTAATTTTTCTGAAAGAAATCTGAAGGAAAACACCCTAAAAGTTAAGCCTTTTAAGAGATTGGTTGCATTTCCAAAGACTGGTGTCAAGGTGAAAATGTACGTATTTTACTAAAGCAACATTCCCAGGATTCCTAAATTGTGTTTGACTGAGATGTGAATATCGGACATTCTCACTTGAAAAAGCAGCTAAAACATTCCCTAAACCTAAATCTAACACAACACCTAACCCAACACTATGCATTCTGTTTCCATGTTATTAATAGTTTGAGTATTCTTAAATACTATTTGCTGCAGTCAAAAGAATGCAATTCACCAAAAGCAGTGCAATCGAATGAGGACAATTTAAGAGCTCAGCACTGTTTGATGCAAGTGTGTGAGATATAAACATTTATTCCCTCGTAGCTCTACTGCAAATCTAAAGGAGCAACCAAACCAGATAACATATAGTCTTGGCTAATCAAATATCTTTGTATAAATGTTTCATTTTTAAAAAATTGAATTTTGTTATATGTCAAATATAACCAGCAGTGACCATTTTTTGACAGTGCCTTGTTTGAGTGATTCTCACTTTGTAGCACGGACACCCAAACCAGTGTGATACGCTCTTTGTAGCACAACTAACAAAATCATATTTCTCATTATTAAAACTCCTGGTTTGGGCTGAAGCTTTTTTCTCTGTGATGTTAGAATTAATATTCTAACATATTATTCCATTTGCACATGATCAGAGTCGAGGTGTCATGGGAAACATCAGAACATCTGATATTCACAAGACTAATGGACTGTCAACCTCTGTTTTGCATGTACAGAATGATATTCTCTACCGGTATTGTGCCTATCCCTCATTAATATCTGTAGATGGGGAACGTGGAGCAGCATTTAAATATTTGCACGAGAATTCAAATCTACAGTAATGTTTATTATTATAACATTGTTAATACTCACAAAGGTGGAAGTCAAAAATAAATGGAAAAGCAGGAGCTCCCAGATCTGGAGAATTTTTAAATAGTTAAAGGAGATACAGAATGTGAAACTCCTAAAAGCTATGCAAGATCAGGTAAAACTTTACAGATAGTACTTAAAACTATCATCTTTGAGCAACAGGAGAACAGAAAGCTCCACACTTGCTTTGGATCTGAAAAGATCTACAGGTGTTTCTGTCCACCCTTCCACTGTGAGAAAACTACTCAAGTCAGACAGTGTTGTTGTGAAACCTATTGTAAAGTTTGTGATGGATTTGTTACAAAACCGAAGCTGTAGGCTTGATTCCCAAACCTAAATTAAGCCTAAGCCTAGTTTAAAAACATATCTGAGAGTGAATTACTAGTGCAGTGTAGTCATAGACATTGACTCCATCTATTAGAGTTACAGCAGATATTCTTTCCTCATCTTATAATGTATTTGCATGAGAGTCAGATTTTAATCAGCACTGACCTTCTGATAAAGACACAAAGGGAAGCAGTGCTGAAACTGACTTTGTTTGTGTTTCAGTGTGACCTGTCCAAGCCTCCAGAGCGAGGGGGATGGGCACAACTGAGGCCACTCTCCGCATGGAAAACCTGGAGGTGAAGGATGAGTGGCAGGATGAAGACTTCCCTCGGTACGATGCACCCTCCAAATGTTTCAGTTCCACTGACACTTATGATTGTTAGTTACCCTGAGGTTTGGGTCACTGGTATCAGCTTCAGCTAAACATTAGAGAGGGTATATATTTGTACCAATGTCCAAAAAAAAACATAGTGATGTAATCATTTTCCAGATTTGTGATCGTATGACTGTGGATTCATTTTTGGCACAAGACACAAATATTATTTGTACTAGGACTTGTATTGTTATAATGGGTATTTTGTGTTTGTGTGTTGTTCTGGTTTGAGTGGATCAGACACAACAGTGCTGCTGGAGGTTTTAATGTGCCACACACAGGCCATTGTATAAGCCATAAATAACTTGTTGGTTCACCTAGTATATTGAAAATCAGAGACAGTAGCTCATTTGGAGCTGCAAAGTTTGTGTTAGTCATCTGGTAGGTGGTCAAAGAATGCAGCACAAAAATGCTGTTGGATTAGGTTTTTGGTTTGTGGGATATTCTCACACTTAAGTGTTTAAAAGCTCCAGGTATATGTTTATAGAAAAATGAAGAATATGTTGGTGAATCATTAATATTTAACAACTTTTATTAAAATCCCATTACTGAAAATTGCATGTAGGCCCTGAGGCAACTTAGTAAGGAGAATATTCATGAGTTTCTCATATGAGTCACTCAACAAATACATATCTGTGGGCAGCCAGAGTTATTTTAGCGTATTGCTCATGTTTTAGCTTGATGTTATTTTGGGTTTCAACCTTGAGAATATAGTCTGAACCCACATTGACTCAAACTTATCATTAGCCAGCAACATGTGTCATAGGGCACATGCACTGCTGGAGTCATGTGATCACTTGGGTCACATGACCACAGAAAATAAGGCATGCTAACAGTTTACAGCATAGCAAAAGGCTATATGGAAAAATGGGCAGGAAACTTGTGTGTGTGTGTGTGTGTGTGTGTGTGTGTGTGTGTGTGTGTGTGTGTGGGGTGAAATTCCTCCACTGTCAGCAAACTGGGAGAACACAAAGACTCAAAAGAAGGTCACATGAAGAAAAGAATAAATACTTCCTCAGGAGAACTGAGAACTTTTCTATGATTATGGGCCTAGTATGAAAGCTAATTAAAGATGCTAAAGGCTAAATTTGCCATTTTGATAAAGGACCATTAGCACTTTTACAATGATATATGTCTTAATTACACATGTCCTATTACAAAACCGCTAAATCCACTGTAACCACTGTAAACGTTGTTAAACTCCCAGGAACATTTACACTGTATTATCAACCCATCTGGGAAACACAAAATACCAAATATGGACTATTGCACATCATCAGGAACAAAACCTGTAATGGTTTCTTTTATGTAGCTGTTTTCACCTGCAAAAGAACAGTTGTATCTAAATCTGACTATTGCATTTATCATCTTATTTTCTTATTATACTTAAAGGAGCACTACTTAAGACTTGGTATTTTTACTCCTGGGCTCCCCCTACATTTGAAGAGTGTAAATGTATTTGTGCAGCACTGTCCTGAAATCAAGACGGAGTGAAGAAAAAGAGAGAGGTTCCTACCCTTTTCCAAAAGTTACAATGTTCAGTTTCTGTAGTGCTGAGCCTGGACTAGCAACAACAGAAGCTCTGTTCTCCCTATTCAACACAGTGGTGCATCACAGTAATTTTGAAGCTGTAACTCTAAAGTAAAAATACAACCTAGTGTTGCTTTAAAGCTGCAGAAAGTTATTTAATGTTGAAGCATTTTTAGTATGTTATTTGAAATATTCTTTGTATGCCAACAATAAATCAAATGCTCTGATTTTCAACAGAAAATTATTATTTGTGGCAGCCGCATACTCCAGTTTTAAGGTGAAACTGCAGGAAAATCAGAGGGAAAACTGTGATAAAACCACTGCATTGGATGGGTTGTTACATTCATAATATGGGAAAAAAATTAACACTGAAAATATATTGTGTATTAAAATCACAATAAATAATTTTTCTAACAAGAGAAAAGGAAAGAGACAAAACGAAAGAACATTAGCACTAGAACACAGCATCTGAATATCCGAGATGTACAGCTGAGCTTGATGTGTTTATTGAAAATGATTTTAAACTGACTGAAATATTCCAGTATATTTGCCACCTTCACATTAATTCAATGTATTTACACCCTAAGCACCAGTGAGCTTTGATTGCCTGCTCCTGTTAAACAGTCTCTAATGCAGTGGACACATTTGTATACTGACCTGAGCTGTTAGTGAAGACAACACTGGGCTATTATGTGTTTCCATTGATCACTACATGAATAATGCAGTAAGCATCCTGCTTTTTATGCTGACCCCAGCTGTCAGTGCGTGTAACACTGTGCTTCATCATTAATTACAACACAGAGGCCTAGTGATGCCTGCAGAGAGCATCCCTCTGCTCTGAATTGATAGGTTCTATTGCCTGCTTCTTTGCTTTTGGTACGAGTGGCCTTTTCCCCTGTAATTAAAGAGTCGTAGTTGTGATATTACAGTGGTTAAGGCCTTGCTAATTACAGCATGACAAACCCATTGGAGTGCATTTCCCCAGAGACAGGAGCTACAGTACATAGCACAATGCAGAAAACACAAGCCCACTAACTGTACGGATATCTAGGGGTAGTACAGTGTTTTCTAATCACGGGCAAGTACTGTTCTAGAGTGGAGAGGGGCATAATGTCCCTCAGTCCTGGGTTTTAGAGTTTTTCTGATCCAGAACCTCTGCCCCTGACCTCAGTAATGTTTATGTAGCTAAATGTCCCAGTACCTGGTCTAAGTTCAGCCAAAAGACCCATGAGAAGCACAAAATAAGCAGCCCAGCTGTTTAGCAGCAAGACTTGTCTACTGAATGCTGGCCAAATGTTGGAGGGGTTAAATATAGAGGGAAAATGGACAGCCCAACAGAAAACAAAACATCTCACTAAATCAAGACCTCCCATTGTGCATGGACCCTGTATAAAGAGAGGTACTGGGCTGCCCCCATTTATCTGATACAGGATACACTGGGCAAATATATATGTGCCTACAAACTTATGTAGCATTCGTCAAGAAAGGTCTGCTGTCTTAAGGTGGATTGCTACATTGTTAGTTAGTCTTCAATTGTAGGCATTTCTAAAAACATTCTTTGAACAAAACTGAATACAAACACACAGTAGACATGGATATGCAGCTCACAGACTGAGTGCATGTATTTTATCTGAATATTAAAGGCATGTCATTGTGGTTCTGTGAACTATAGAACTGGCCTCATTGTTTATGAGGGAACCGCACTGGCACTTGCAGTTCCTTAAGGAACTATGAGGAATGCTGTGCTTATTATTGGCTCTGTGCTGTAGCGGTGTATTCTGCAGTATGTGTAATATACGATATCTCTTTCTCTCCCAGGCCTCTGCCAGAGGATGGAGATTTAGTCGGACTTACAGACAACAGAACCTGTGAGTAGCTTTGGAATCACACCTCAGTGACAAACACTCTTCAAAATAGAGATTCCTATTCCACATATAGTTCTATGGGTATTGAGTTAATACAAAAATATTTACATTAATTTAAATGATGCATTTCATATTGTAGTTGTTTTACTGACATAGAATGATAAAATGTATACTTCCTTTCTCTCTCAGCCCCCCCTGGTTCTCTGCATGGAGGCCACCGAGAGTCAGAATCACAAAAGAAGCGTCGGACACTGGTGGCACCAGATATCAACCTGTCACTGGACCAGAGCGAAGGGTCCCTCCTCTCAGACGACTTCCTGGACACTCCAGACGACCTGGACATCAACGTGGATGACATTGACACCCCGGACGAAACCGACTCGCTGGAGTTCATCACCAACGGCAATGAGCTGGAATGGGAAGGTCAGTAAAGAGCAAGGGGTCATTCAGATTGCGTTTCATGTTCCCACTGACCCATATGAACAAGGCAGAGGTCACGACTGCATCCACAACACAGAATAACACAAACAAAACCGTGGTCATGTGATCACACTCAGGAATAATCCCAGAAGTCCAAGGCCCATGTAAACAAAGTAGGATCATGATCTGTGAGTCTTTAATCTTTCTGGAGGTCACACATGTTCTCTCTGTGTGTGTGTGTGTGTGTAGATGTGTTTTACATGTACATTTATGGAATAAATTCTAGAGCAGCCTAAATTAGGCTCACTACTCTCCCTTAGGAAATTTCATATTCCTTACACAGAGGCACGAGCAAACAGCAATGTGACAGGTACGTGACCTTCACTAAAACAAACATAATTTTAATTTACTGCGTCAGTTGAACACAGCAGCTGTCCTTCAGACTGTGTGAAAATTTCATGAGGAATGAACCAGTAGAAATGATCCAAAATTACTTTAAATATAATATTTTACATTGACTTTCACTGAATGTTAAAAAGGTTTTTTTCCTTCTATAAAGTTTCTATTCTATTCTTTTCTTTGGATAGTGACGATATTTTTATTAATCACAGTGATATTTGTATTTAATTGTGAATACTGTAGTGTAGTAGTCTGCTGCAATTATTGATAATACTTGTATCTGTGTTTGATTCTGCTTAAAATGGCTCCTGGCTCCCAGGGTCCTGGATTTGACTCTTGCTTCAGGTCACTGTCTGTAAGGAGTTTGTTGTGTTTTCCTTGTGTCTGCAAGGGTTTCCTCCTGGTGCTTTGGTTTCCTCCCACAGTCCAAAACATGTTAGTAGATGTATTGTATGAAATTATCCACAGATGTGGGTGTGTGATGTTCTGAGAGGGCTGTTGGCCTGTTTATGGTGTGTTCCCACCAAAAACCTGATCAGAACAAAGCTGTTACAGAAGTGAAAGTAATGATTCCAGATCACATTAGAAGGGCCAATATGAGTTAAACAAGGGCTAGCTAGGTCAAATATGGCCATGGGGCCTGGATGGGTTGGTACACGGGATTCTGGGATGCAGGTGGGCTGCCTATTTGAGATCAATGATGGGAGCTTGTAACTATCTGGAGTCATAGCAATAACTTGCAAGCAGCTGACCTTCAGGCTGTGACCGATAGTTAGAAGTGTCAAGCTTGTAAACTGCATGAATAGCTAAGGCTAAGCATCACCCTAGCAACAACCTGGGAAACCAGTGTAAATTAAATTAAGCTCAGTTCTTGTGCTTGTTTGTTTATGTTCCATTGATCTAAAGATCACATTTATCAGAAACATTCAAACTATGACTGCTTACAGATGACACTCCGGTGGCGTGTGCCAAAGGAGCTCCAGGAGTCTCGGGTGGTGAGGACGGTGAGGGAACAGGCCGTCTCTGGAGGACTGTGATCATTGGGGACAAGGAGCACAGAATAGACATGCAAGTCATCAGACCATATCTACGTGTGGTCACTCATGGAGGTCAGTGATGTTTGGTATAGAACTGTGTAATACATGATTGAACCAAATTACAGGTGAAAATCAGTTATTAACAATTAGAAATAAATCAAAGCCCTGTTATCAGTGATCATTTTTAGGCCAGTGAGATCTGAGCATCTCTGCCCACTGCTGCTGTAAATATTCATCGCAGTGTCTGACTTTCCAACTCTTTCTTACAGGTTACTATGGAGAAGGCCTGAACGCCATCATTGTGTTTGCAGCGTGTCACCTCCCAGACAGCGGCTGCACAGATTACCATTACATCATGGAGAACCTCTTCCTGTAAGAATAACTGCTCCTCAAACACACCTCTAAACCAGTCACAGCACATTGTACTGGATCTGTTCCGCTTTCGGCTGACAGTACAGCTTTCAGGGCTGTACTTCCTGGCTTCCTGCTTTGTACTCAGTGATTCCAGGTGGGCTCTGGACCCCCATGAATCTAATCAGGATGGGACAGTAGCAGAATGTGTATGAATGAATGGTATTAATGGACATTAGGAGATTATGGTGTGAACATATTTTACATTATTTTGGACGTCTATGTATTTTCTTTGTGCAGGTATGTTATTAGCAGTTTGGAGCTGCTAGTAGCTGAGGATTACATGATCATTTACCTGAATGGAGCCACACCACGTCGGAGAATGCCTGGCATAAGCTGGCTCAAGAGGTGCTACCAGATGATTGACAGAAGGTAATGATCCGTTACTGAATATCTGATCTCTTCAGCATCATTTCCAGGTGGTGATGAGGGGGAAACAACACCCTGAATGGCCAGTTTGCTAAAATCGTTAATGTTTATTCCGAGTTTACACCTTGTTTTAGTGATTTGTTCACAATTTGTTTTAATGTAGCGTTTAGTAAAGACCGTGTGTATGTGTGTTTATAACCACTTCATCTGATATATCACTATTGTTAAGGTTAAGGAAGAATCTCAAATGCCTGATCATCGCACACCCATCCTGGTTCATTCGAACTGTTCTGGCCATCTCCCGTCCTTTTATCAGGTGAGAAAAAACAAAAAGGAAGCATTTCTGTCACTTTCACTGTCTCAGGCAGGACACGTTAGTGGGGTCCACGTGAGATGAACATGGGAAAGCTGAGTTCAAGATGGGCATGGGTTCTGGATGGATAGGTATATGACCTCCAAGAGGGACCATATTTGGGACCAGTATTTTACCTCTGGTATTTTACAAAACTTGCTGGTACACAGTTAAGCAACAGATGGACTAGGTTTTAAATGTAGAACTACAATGTGCTCCTTTGTGGTCAGTGGAGCTGAAAGAATGGACAGTGAATGTAGAAACATGTTATGGTTGATCTAAGTGTTATATAGAGAGCTAATTATGCACTGGGACCAACGCTATGTATTCCCAACAGTGTTAAGTTTCTGGATAAAGTTCGCTACGTGCAGAGTCTCGAGGAGCTGGCCCAGATCGTGCCCATGGAGCACGTGCAGATTCCGGAGTGTGTGCAGCAGTGAGTACATCCATCCACCAGGGGGCGCCAGAGACAGAAACACTGTAATCACGTTTAGACCTGGAGTGGGGAATATTGCTAATTCAGGATAAATGTGTCTGAGTTCTTTTTATTTTATTTTTTATTTTATTTTATTTTAGTTTTTTAATTATTTATATTTTGGTGGTTCTCCATTTTACTTTTAAGATGAATCCCCTCTGGAATTTCTTTTTCTTCTCTATTTATTATCTATCTATCTATAGATATAGATATAGATATAGATACACTCCATTAATCTGTTTTTAAATCAGTTCGAATTACCTTCATCCTAGAAAGATGTTCTCAATGTGAATATAGTGCAAGGCTCAGATTTCAATCAGCACAATGCAACAGTCTTGAAGGTATTTCAAGCATGCGTGTGTGTGTGTGTGTGTGTGACAGTGAGTGAAAGAGAGAGAGAGAGAGAGAGAGAGAGAGAGAGAGAGAGAGAGAGAGAGAGTCGTAACTGGGTTTATCTCTGCTTTCTTTAGGTACGATGAGGAGCGTCTGAAAGCCCAGACAGAAAGGTAAAACCGCAGGTGTTTTGGGGTCAGCAAACTTGTGCTGCTCAAGTGTCCAGTTGGCCTTTAGAAGAGGCCATGACCCCTCCACCCCAGCCCACCTCTCAATCATACATGGGCATCTAGGGAAAGATACAGTCCAGAAGATTTTTCTCCGTCATAGTCTTCCAGGAGGAATCAGCTGAGACATTCCTCACAGGCACTCGAACACAGAGCAGTGTCCAAGTGCTGCACTAGGATTAAACGAGTTGTGACACTCTATGGATGGTTTAAAACATTTAACTTTATATTAGGGCCATTCTATTTGGAACCCATTTAAGCTGAATCTGTAGCTTTAGCTACATTAGGCAGCAAATGAACAGTCAGTTCCTGAAGCTGAAGTGTTGAAAGCAGAATTGTTTCAGTCAGAGCATCTGATAACAGCAGGGAGTTCTGGTATGCATTGGTTCATAACTATAACTATCATTGATATTAATAATAAGTGTTATTCATGTCCCCTGTCAGTGGTTTATTCATGTGGCTCATGCACTTTCCATTTTACTTAACTCTATTTCTTTCATTCACAGGCTGGAGTCAGACCAGAAGCAGGCAGACAAAGCCCCTGAAAGGTAACAAAAACTTGATGGTGTTAGCCAATATAACACTACAGGCCCACAGGGTAACCCGTTAATTAAGCATTATTATTTGGTATAAAATGTTACATTTTTGGAGACATTGCCTACTGGTGTATTTTTCAGGCCTGCGTCAGTGGCTGCAGAGGCCTGTCCATAACTGTAGGTAAGAACCTCATTCGTTTTAACTGCTCCCACTTGTGCCAACTCCTGCTATTCGTTCCATTCCATGAAATAAGATGCTCTCAAGCAGATGCACCTGAGCTTAAGGTCACCATGCCCCATGCCAAGTGTCAGCTAGAAGGGGCATCGGGCTGTTGAGCAGTGTAACTTCACCAGAACACATTCCTTCCATGTGGAAAAAGTACTTGACTAATTAATTATTCTGATTCCCTCTCTGACTCTTACTGATTCTCTCTCGGGTTTTGAATCTGACTCTGATTCTTAACCTGATTTTCACTGATACTGACCACGAGTGATCTGATTTTTACTCTGACTGATTCCCTCTGTAACTCCTACTGATTCTGACTCTGGTTTTGACTCTTGACTCTGATTCTGATTTGTCCTCTTAATAGATTCTGAATCAGATTCTGATTTTGACTCTGATTCTGATTCGTGCCATGTCTGTAGATGAGAGCACTGAGCCTAGTGCCTTTGACAGTGGTGGCCATATTGCTATAGAGGCCATAACGCTGGGTGTTTTGCCATAATTCATAGTGTCCCCACCCGCTGACTGGACAAACCCCGTTGGTCTTGGGCCCAGTGGAATTTTTCAAAGGCTCCAGTGCTCTGTGTTACATAAAACACATCTGCTCCCCTCTTCAGACCCATGACTAGAACAGCATCTTGGATCAATGCTATTTTTGCCGTTACACGAGTTATTGCCATGCCATGTCCAGAGATCATTTACACTCTCTGTCTATCTCTCTCTGTCCCAGTCTTTCTTCTTCTGTCACTCTCTCGTCAGTGATTTATCTTTTATTATGAAGTGCCTTGTCTGTCACACGTCAGTACAATGACCCATTTATCACCAAACACTCAATGTCCATACAGGGAACGTTTACTTTAATGCCACTGTGACTTGGCTGAAATGTGTAGGGAGCACACATTCCCACAGGTTAGTTCTAAACAGCTGAGAAAGGTGAGTGACAGTTCACAAGCGGGAATGCTTTGAGAGGAGACATGCAAAAATGCACCAATTTATTCTTATCTCAGATTTACATCATCATCCAAGACATGTTTGAAGTTTGAAGCTTCCAAAGTTCAGTCTTAGAAGTTGTTAACATTTTCTGCTTCTCATGATCTGAAGAGAGTGGCTCTTGATGTTCCCTCAAACACTTCCAGCTGTGTTAGGATCTGCATATGATGACGACAGTGATAAAATGGATGAGAAATATAGTTATAACGTTGTGTTTGTATTTTTTTTTTTGCAGTTAACTGCTTAATTCTGTGAAGGCAGAGAGGCCAAGAGCTGCGTGAGCTTTCATATCCTTCATGTTCCTTCAATCCAGCTATTTATCTTAATCTCCATCAGAAGGGGAGCTGTTAGAGGTCTTCACATATGTTGCAGGCTTTGTGACCCGGACAGTGGGGCACAGCTGTTCAAATGGAAAATGGAGAAAAAAGAAAGACTGTGTTTGAAAACAAAGTGGACTTGATTGTGTTTTCCTCCTGGACTGGAACACCTGTGAAAACTCAAGCAGCTTGTGGAAAGAAGAGGAGACTTTATGAAATGTAACTTTTGGAAAAAAAAAAAGAAAAGATTTATTTTAGAACTGATTTGAAACCTACAAGAGCAAATGTTTGAAAAACAGACAAGTTTGAGGACCAAAAAATATAAAACCATAATCAAGAAACATATGTAAATGCAAGATTTCATCCTGTTGGCGCAGCATTTAGTGTCGCAGTCACACAGCTCCAGGGACCTGGAGGCTGTGGGTTTGATTCCCGCTCCGGGTGACTGTCTATGAGGAGTTGGTGTGTTCTGTCTGTGTCTGCGTGGGTTTCCTCCGGGTGACTGTCTGTGAGGAGTTGGTGTGTTCTCTTTGTGTCTGCGTGGGTTTCCTCCAGGTGACTGTCTGTGAGGAGTTGGTGTGTTCTCTCTGTGTCTGCGTGGGTTTCCTCTGGGTGACTGTCTGTGAGGAGTTGGTGTGTTCTCTCTGTGTCTGCGTGGGTTTCCTCCGGGTGACTGTCTATGAGGAGTTGGTGTGTTCTCTTTGTGTCTGCGTGGGTTTCCTCCGGGTGACTGTCTGTGAGGAGTTGGTGTGTTCTCTCTGTGTCTGCGTGGGTTTCCTCTGTGTGACTATCTATGAGGAGTGTGGTGTGTTCTCCCCGTGTCCGCGTGGGTTTCCTTTGAGTGCTCGGGTTTGCTCCCACAGTCCAAAAACACACGTTGGTAGGTGGATTGGCGACTCAAAAGTGTCCGTAGGTGTGAGTGAATGTGTGTGTGTGTCTGTGTTACCATGTGAAGGACTGGCGCCCCCTGCAGGGTGTATTCCCGCCTTATGCCCAATGATTCCAGGTAGGCACTGGACCCACAGCGACCCTGAACTGGATAAGCGCTTACAGATAATGAATGAATGAATGGGGAAGTTCTCTTGAGCTCTTGAGGTTCTTGTTTGCAAATTCTGTATTTCTTGGTTAGGTTTTAGATTTTTTTGGTTCTCAAAACCTTTTTTGTCTTTTTCAAAAAAATCTGCTCTTATTTTAACCCCATTCAAAAGATGCACAACCAGCCTCCAGTGGACAATCCAGCCTCATCTCTACCAGCACGCATGGAGAATCTCTGTTTTACATAATAGTGCAGTCTGCCAGGTGTAATATATATGGACTGTAATATATACACAGTGTGACATCTTACATTTCTCTTTCCAATGAAGGAACTCATTGGGGCCATCATAACAATGCTTGTATCTCCAAAACGGTAACTTTACAGGAAGTGGTAGAAATGTATTAATTGTAAATTCCAGCAGTTTTTCAAAATCTTTTCATAGTTCAGTCATTCAGAGTGGGTTTGTTGTGAACCTATGCACTGTAGTGAAACCTACTGACTGCCTACAAAAGGGTGTAAGAGGAAACAGACGTTGCATTTAGTTATAATATTTTTTCAAATCCAAAATAGATTAAAAATGTGCCCTTATTTAACAAATTTAATGTTGATTATGGTAAGTTAGTGATTAATTTGGGGAGTGTGTTGCCACATTCTGCATGTAACCAACCGCCACAAACAGTTTTAAAAATACACTTTAGGCAAAAAACCCAATTTCGAATTTATCATTACTTAAGTTTTCATAACAATTACATGTAATAAGTGATGTTAAACTTGTAAATGGCTGGTTCCTACTACAAACACTGAGACTTTTGACTCAGGAACTAAGCATTTCTTACAAAATCAATCCCTATTAATGATGCAGATTATTTATATAAATAATCCATTGCCCTTTATTTTTTAATGCATGCAATCAGATATTATGTGTTGGTCATGGAACGCCAAGGGCAGCAATTAGTGTACGATAATTAAATATGGGGAAATGGAGTTATGGGGTTTTGATATGGCAGTGATGTATTGCCAAGTCAGGAGGAGAACCCATTTGTTTAATTAATTGTGTGCATTCTAAAAGTAACTGAAATCCATGCCACTCGGAGGAGCAGCTCATGGTAGATAGCCATGTTTAGTGTTGTGCTGTGAGTACACTTTAGCTAATTACAGTCTATGGTTACTGGTTTATATGCCATCAGTGGGTCATTATTTTATGTGCACACCATTTACATAAGAAGAACTGACTCTGCTACTGTACAGGAGTGTAGTGTAATGAGAGCCAGGATCCTCGGTGGTACTCTCACATAGCCAGCTGGACTGTGTGGACTGTCAGAAATGCGTATAATGTTTCCTGATCCCTCTTAACCATTTCATTGGAGAAGTTCCACTTTTTACTGTAGAACGTTTACGCTAATGTTGACACTGCCGAGAGCAAAGCTAGTGGACAACTAACTAAAACATACACACCACAGAATGTGTGATTGGAAGTTGCATTATAAATGATATAATATGCATTACATTGTAGGTTTTTGCCAGCTGTCATAAAGAGCATGTAAAATTATGAATGCCACCCTTCAGTCGACTTTCAAAAGGACACAGAATGTTATAGACCCAAAAGCCCCAGAAGCTAATTTTTACTGCTCATTAATAGCACCCCCTTGTGGAGACCCTTAAGTCTGCTAAACTTGAATGAGTGAGTGAGTTACAAGCCAGGTTCTTAAAACGCTTCACATATCAAAATAAATGTGCCAAAAAGGTTCTTGGGGTGAAGCCATAGACAAATCACTTTTGGTTCTATTTCAATGGATGATTCTTTTATGTAGAATTTCGTAAATGATGTGCAAGTGTGGAGAAAGGCCCTCCACAAGATGGACAGACAATACACTCTTAGATTTGTTTGTAGGCCCTAAAATGTTAATTGTTAAACAAACTTATGTATGATCTTAGAGTGGATTTCACACTTTAAAAATCTTCTTGCAACCTGCACGTCATTTTGTAAAATGTATTTTTCAGTCCATTGAAATTTTCTTCAAAGAACCAACTGTGGTTCTGTAGCATTGTTCCTAAGAACTATGTTCTGCACCATTATTTTTAAAAGTGAAATAATTCAATTGTTTCATTTGATATGTCACTCATAGTTGTGAAATTACTAACTGATAAATAACATGCATATTTCAAAACAAATCAGGGCAAAATCATGAAAACAATGCAATAGTAATGAATGGATATAATTTGATCGTATATTCCATCTCAGTCTTATTGTCCAAAGCTCTTTACACTGCTTGCTTTTAATTGGTGGTAACCTTCCTTTTCAGCTATTCCCATGACATTTTTCTAAATGTTCTGTATGCATTTAAAGGGAATTTGTTTGAAATGCTGCAGTCACCTAATTGCACAATGTATATTGATCATACTGTTTGTACAGTGTATTGTAAGTAAAGCATTTGTATCATGAGATTCCTTTCATAGATATTATATAAATGTGAATATTGTGAAGATGAGTGTTGGAGTAGAAAGTATAGAAATAAATAACTGTTCAATCAATCTGTGTTGTTTGTGGTTTAAATCAATAGCAAAATTTATGTAAACATTTGATTAATTATTCATTATTCATTTATTCATTTTCTGTTAACCTAGTTGAGGGTCACAGTGGGTCCAGGACCTACCTGGAATCACTGGGTGCAAGGCAGGAAAACACCCTGTAGGGGGAGCCAGTCCTCACACATTCACCACTATGGACTTTTTTGAGTAGTCAATCCACCTACCAATGTGTGTTTTTGGACTATGGGAGTAAACAGGAGCACCTGGAGGAAACCCACACAGACACAGGGAGAATACACTCCTCACAGACAGTCACCTGCCACCGTGCAGCCCAGACTGGTAATTAAAAGTAATTATTATTATTATTATTAATATTATTAGGAGTACATTATAAACAAGTTATTTCTTGGAGAAATAACTAAACTTTGGGGTCAACATACCTGTAATTATTAATAATATTTTTCTGCCCTTTAATCAAAAGATTCTGATGAAAAGGCAATGTAAACACCGTCAGTTTATTTATGTTCTTTCTCTAAGTAAATGCATTATGACAGTCATTCTCCAACTGTGTTGTCAAACAAGTCACGTATATGTTTATCACCATCAGACTAGGTCACCCTGTGTCTGGCAGTTTATGTGGATAATAGATACAGCTAGCTGGTGGTAGCTCAACTAGAACATAAGCTAAGGGTCAATTTGGAATCCACAGTGTTTACCATCAGCTATGATATAATTATGGAGTCATGTTCATGTTGGCAATTGTGCACATAATCCTTACAACTGTAAGTGGGTAACAAATAAAAACAGCATAAGTCATGAGTGTGTAATGTTGTGGTATTCATTTAAAGTTAACCATTCTAGCTAGCATGAACTTTAGGGTAAAATCAAGAAGCTAACCATAATGCTAGCCATCATTTATGAAATAATCATACCTTCAATGTGTTAAAGGCAGCCTTAACTAAGGTCACCTAGCCTTAAGCTTATGTACAAGCATTAATACGTACAGGAAGCTTAGACAAAAATGGAATGACTAGCGAATGGTTCTCAGCTAAAAGCTAATCATGGCTTGAGGCAACGCTGGAGGTGGCAATTGTGCATCCTTGCTTACTTCAGGAGGTCAAGTGTAAAGTCTGTGGCGAATAAACCTAAACATAAATTAAGTATAATGTAGCATGGAAACATATGGACAAAGTTCATCTTACAGTAGACAGTACAATATCAAATATCAGATACTGGTTGTGATAAGTTGATGTTGGCCAGTGGAAACCTGGGGTGTGGTTGGGAGCTCATCCAAGTAAAGCTAGTAAACAAAATGACATGTAAATATAACATTTAGTACTAGCATTTCACTGACTACAGAATGTACTCTTTCCAGGGATGTTTTATAAATAAGTCTGTAGGTGAATAACAACAGAACATCATATGTCCTAACTGCCATCGTCCTTTGGAATTTGGCAGCTTGTAACTGTTGATACAACTCCACAGGACACGTCTTTATAAAAGCCACAACACAACTCCAGCAATGTTTGCACCCATCTCATCTGCACTGTTTGCTGTACACAGTGCTGTTCTGCTCTGGTGAACAAGCATGTAATTGTGGTAGCCATCTTTCCTAGAAAAGCAGTCTTACAGCAATAACAACAATGATCTGTCACATAACACCACACATTAACTCAAAGGAATATAAAGTATATTTTTCAGTAAGCTGTCCTTAAAATGGGTGGCACGGTGGCGCAGCAGGTAGTGTCACAGTCACACAGCTCCAGGGACCTGGAGGTTGTGGGTTTGAGTTGTCCCCGTGTCCATGAGGGTTTCCTTCAGGTGCTCTGGTTTCCTCTCACGATCCAAAAACACATCTTGGTAGGTGGATTGGCGACTCAAAAGTGACCGTAGGTGTGAGTGAATGTATGTGTGTCTGTGTTACTGTGAAGGACTGGTGCCCCTTCCAGGGTGTATTCCCTGCCTTGCGCTCAATGATTCCGGGTAGAGTCCGGACCCACCGCGACCCTGAACTGGATAAGCGCTTACAGATAATGAATGACTGTATCCTTAAAACTTTCAGGTTCTGAGAAAAATGGTTATTTAAAAAATGGTTTTAAACACCTTATTTAGATTGATATCATTTTCTTTTTACCATTTCTTTTTATATTATTTTCTTTTACCACAAAGACTGCAGTAAGTGTTTGATAAAATTAAAATTTAACTTCATCTGTGTGTGATACTGCAGTGGCAGAAATGATAAAGAAAAACAGCTGAATTCTAAAATAAGCAAAGTAGCGACCAAGCTTTATTTACTCCTCATGAAAGGGTTAAAATGTTATCTCTGTTGTCCATTGGGTGTTGAATAAAAACAGAAGTTTTTTTATTCCTTCAGAATTTTGTTCAGCAACGAAGATAATGCTTAGACTAGTGCTGTTTTAGCAGTAAATTTAGATTATAGATCAATGGCTGGGCACTTGTAGTTATATATTAGCTGTTGTTGATTACCTCAGATTCCAAACATCTAGTCTATCACATGTAAGTGACCACTTTATGGAAGCCTCATTTGTCAAAGCATAGTCATAGGGGTGCCCTTTTCTGGTAATAAACCCTCTGATGTTTACTAATGACCTCAAGATAAAGAGTCATAAAAAGTTGCAATCAGTTTGCCGCAAATGAAGATATAAGCTAATGCTAATGACTCTTGTACCAATCACAAAGAGAAAGAAATATTTAGTGTCATCTGCCACTTTAGACCTTGATGTTGTTGTGGCATAATAAGCAGCAGGTTTAATTCCTACTTGGGCAAGAAACACCACATTGCACTATTACGTTTCCATGGGCAAGACCCCTAATGCTACAAATGCTTACCATAGTAACGTGATAATGTTGGCATTTGTTTATAAATTAGTGGCTATGGTAGGATTAGGACTTGTTGAAACCACAGGGATTTCTAGGAGGTGTACGATGTATTTGTGTAACACACGCTAGGTGTTATCTTAGCAGAACATTACCAAAGTATGTGCTACAAAGTACATCTTTTTTATTTATTTATGTTTAAGAGCTCCATTGATTTAAAAATGGCATGACGTTGACATTAATGTCTGTCACTTCTGACTTGAGCATGACCAGTCAGGACAGATCACATGTCCGAAAGCCTGGCTAGTATTCCAGCTAGTTGCATCACAAGCATCCGTGAAAGCATCTGTGACGCGGTGGCACCTTTCTCTTACACCCACTACACACACACACACACACACACACACACACACACACACACAAAGTGACAAATATAGTAGTGGGCCTGGTCCACTGAGAATAGTCCAAGCATGGAAGGTTTTTAAATCCTCTCAGGTGAAAATTCCCCTTCAATGACTGAGCCAAGCACATGATTAATCAATCCATATTCTAACTAATATTTAAAATACATGTTACAATTCTTTCTTCTTTTTCGTTACATTATTATGCTTGGTGCTTTCTATCGTGTGAGGTCATTGAACCAATAGAAAGGGTCTAAAACAATTGGGAACACCGTGCCGTTATCAGATATTAAAATAATGCTATGGATGCCCAAATGTATGTTTTATTCATTTAACACTTTTACTTCTGAGGTCCTAAGTATTTATAAGTATATGACAGTCTCTCGTTCATTCATAAATGTTCTGTAACATTCTGGCCAGGGTCACTATGACAGGTCTGGAGCCGATCTGGATTCATTGAGCAAAAGGCTGGAACATACCCTGGAGAGAGGAACAGTCTGTCACAGGCATCATACGCTCACTCACATGCTCAGACCTATGGACAATTACACACAGCCAGTCCACCTATTAATGGCTTCTTTTGATTGCTGGAGGAACCTGAGCCCATGGAGGAAACTCCCACAGACACTGGGAGAACATAGCAACACTTTTATTTTGATCTTTATATATATCCTTGAAGGGCAGCATGGTGGCGCAGCAGATAGTGTCGCAGTCACACAGCTCCAGGGGCCTGGAGGTTGTGGATTCGATTCCCGCTCCGGGCGACTGTCTGTGAGGAGTGTGGTGTGTTCTCCCTGTGTCTGCGTGGGTTTCCTCCGGGTGCTCCGGTTTCTTCCCACAGTCCAAAAACACACGTTGGTAGGTGGATTGGCAACTCAAAAGTGTCTGTAGGTGTGAGTGAATGTGCGTGTGTGTCTGTGTTGCCCTGTGAAGGACTGAAGGGTGTATTTCCGCCTTGCGCCCAATGATTCCAGGTAGACTCTGGAGGTTACATATAATGAATGAATGAATGTTGGATTATATCACAAAATCACTTAACATGTAAATAATCTCTGTTCTGATTGGGTGTCCTGGTCTGATATCCAGTAGGCAGGCTCCCTATTAATTCAATGAGAGGCTGTAGGCCTCTCTCTTCTCTCTCTCTCTCTCTCTCTCTCTTCTCACTCTTCTCTCTCTCTATATATATATATATATATGGTTTTCATGACTTCACAAAAACATGTTTAGAATGAATTATATAAGATTATTAATAAAATGATAACTCTATAGATTAAGGTGTTAAAGTGCATGGTCCTGAATATGTCCCCACACATATATTATTCTATTATCATAACAACAAAGCTAACACTGTAGCTTTAGAACTGATAAAGAGTGATAAACAGAAGTTCCTGAATAGTGTTTGTTGAGACAGTATGTCTGTAGTTGGTTTAAGGGTTAAACATGTGCCCTGTGCATTGAACTCTGCTGCTTTTTTTAATAGAATGGACATATATACACTTTCACAGCAGTCTACACAACTAATAATATCAGCTCTAGCATTTCAAACAAGAGAGCAGTTTCCACCCCTGAACTAAAATGGCAGAAGGTCAGAGTTATTAATGATATAACTCTAATACAGACTAAAGAAAAGGCTTTCTTCTCAAACTGGCAGATACTAGTCTTTGTGTTTGTTGATATTGTGGTTAAATGACCTCATGTAGATTGTTGGAAAAGTGACAGAAGCCTGACTTCAGTCACAGTAAAGTGATACAGAAACACAGTGTAGAGCAGTTACACATTGGGCTCGTTCCCAAACCAAGGACAAGCACCAAAGGCATGTGGTCAAGACCCATTTAAAACTGAGCTTTGTGTTGTATGGTCAGGGTTCATCCCATCTGGAGCCTGTAACCCATGGTTAATAAAGACCTTATTTCTTTGTGGTTGGTATTTGCCAGGATGTTGTCTTTTCAAAACACCTGGACAGGTGCTTCTAGCCTCAGCCCTTTTAAAGGACAACAGGTCGCCTTATTACATGACATCAGAAAACACCACACAATGTTTATCTGCTCATCTAGAGTGTATGACAATCCCATACATTTAAAAACCAGAACGAATAACAAAGCACTCATTCTTAGGGTTGAAGTGGCACTGACACGATGTGTTTGTTTTGCATTGGTATGAGTGGATCAGACATGGCAGTGCTGCTTGGTTTTTAAACACTGTGCCCACTCACAGGCCATTCTATTAGACACTGCTACATTCTTGGTCCACCTTGTAGATGTAACATCAGAGACAGCTTGTCTGTTGCTGCACAGTTTGTGTTGATCATCCTCTAGTCCTTCATCATTGGTTCTCAGTCCAGCAGGGACACTCATTCATTATCTGTAACCGCTTATCCAATTCAGGGTCTCGGTGGGTCCAGAGCCTGGAATCACATGGAATCATTGGGCGCAAGGCGGGAATACACCCTGGAGGGGGCGCCAGTCCTTCACAGGGCAACACAGACACACACATTCACACACTCACACCTACGGACACTTTTGAGTCGCCAATCCACCTGCAACCACCTGTGTTTTTGGACTGTGGGAGGAAACCGGAGCACCCGGAGGAAACCCACGCGGACACGGGGAGAACACACAGACAGTCACCCGGAGCGGGAATCGAACCCACAACCTCCAGGTCCCTGGAGCTGTGTGACTGCGACACTACCTGCTGCGCCTTATGTGTCTGATCCACTCATACCAGCACATACTAGCACCACATCAGTGTGAGAATGAAACTCTCTCTATATTGAAGTATAGGGTGAAAGTGTTCAATCAATGAGTGTAGAAGCTAGGAAGTTGTCATAATGTTATGTATGTATAATGTTATAAATGATCTTTTAATATATAGACAGATATATATTATATGTAAATATATATCTATATAGAGATAGATAATTTCCTATAATTTATTTTCAACCTGGTATGAGTCACATTAAACAAACTTTCTTTAGGACGTTATGCCACTGACAAGCAGTTGTCCACGCCCCCCTTTCTAGGACCACCGAAACACAGCTCAATTAAACCTAAAAACTTTCCATTTGGGCATTGAAAATAATAATCATAATCTCATCTCACTTCAAAAGAAGCGGAGCTACCCTGTCTCCAGGTTTTTTAGGTCATACGGGCACTCGTGGGCGCTATTATAATTATAAATATGTCATTAGGGGAAAGTGATATGGAATCATTTATAGAACAGGACTCCTCTGCCCTTATCTCTCTTTCCACTTTTAATCAGTCATGTGACTTTACCTCAGCAAAAAGCAAACACGTAGTACAGTAGCTGCTGGACTACGTGGGATCTGCCATGAAACTTTTTTTATATATATTTCCGCTGTTAAACAGCGTTAAGAGCACTGTGTGTCTGTTTCGCCCTCGCCCTCCCCCCGCCACGTGACGACGGACGAGGGGCGACAGGTGCAGAAGTGGCCTCTAGGCGCGCGTGCGCTTGCTGTGCTGTGATTGGCCACCGCCGATGTGCAGCTGACCATGATTGGTTATAGGGAAAGGCGCCCTTATTGGTGAGAGCTACACATGCGCACACCGATGAGGACTCGCTCTATATATACAGGAAAGTCAGGGCCATGAATGAAATAGTAAGGAGGACAAGAGTGGAGGAGAAGAAGAGGAGGAGAAGGAGAGACAGCAAGCATTCCTAAGCGTTTCTTTTATTAGTGCAAGTGTAGGGATAAACTTTGTACCAACTCTAGCTTCGCAAAAGACCAAGAGAAAGAAAATGAAGTTCATCATTGGAATCGGAGGGTAAGTTTTAGTGAGGTTATATTTTAATACCTTTTTTTATTATATGTTCAATTTTAATATTGATTCCTAATTTACTTGACTGCTTTCAGAGTGACCAACGGTGGGAAAACCACTTTGACAAAAAGACTTGAGAAGATCCTGCCAAACTGCTGTGTGGTACATCAAGATGACTTTTTCAAGGTATTGAGATTATACTACCTTCAATTTCCCTTTCACTCTTTTGGCACTGCAGTATGAGCTCAGCTTAGTTTTAAAGCCTCATTAAGGTAATGGTACTGTAAATAATGCAAGGATAATATGAGTGATATAGAGTGATTCCACCATTGTGGTGCCATTAGCCTTTAACTTTAGCCTCCATAAACTTTAATTCACAGCTTTGCATAATTTAGAACTAAGATCATTCTAATGTAACCACATTAAAATGAGTTATAGCGTGTTAATAAACAAAACCTCCAACTAGCAACCATGCTAATGGCATGAGAAGGTTCTAATGATATTTTTCAGTTTTAAAATAATTCAGTTACTCTCTAAAATGTAGAGTTTGAAGAAGAATATTAATACGTAGGAATGTGTGTTTCGAAGAAGAAATATTAAGAATGCAAAAAAAACAAGCTTCTTAAATAAATGTAATGATTATTTCTCAAACTGTGAAGGCCAATACAGTTAAAATGCTGTAGATACATTTCTATGAATGGTTTATTATCTGAAATATTCATACAGGAAATGTAAAGTTATTGGGACACACAATGGCACCTCAGTCCTGGTATCACACAGCAGAAATTAAATAGTCTTCTATCATATAAAGCTTATTTTATTGTGTTTGTGGGTGTGTTGTCCATGTTGTCCATGGCATGTGGTTCTTACACTCCTATGCTGGTGTTCTCCTGGACAGCCAACCTCAAAAGAGACATGAAATGAATGTTTAGCTACCTCTGACTGACCTCTGAAGCAACAGGGACTTGGAGGTAGCTGACGTTCGTTTGTGTTTCTTAAATATAATTTCACTAAGTGTATTTTAATGGCCATCCATTTATTGATCCCTTTACTCGGTTACAATAGCCACACCACAGCAGCACAGCCAAACTGGATACTGGTTTCTAAAAGTCCTTTTTTTCATTCCTTACCAGCGTATATCACACTATATCATCAGTGACTCCATTTAATCTACCAGCGAGTTACTGAACCATGGTTTGAAAAATAAGGACATTGTTCAGTTATAACCTGAAGAACTAGTAAATCAGCATCACTCCACTTTTAAGAATCCATTTGGCACCTGTTAAGTGCTTAATTGAGGTTCAATACATCAAACTTGAATCCCTACGGCTGATGACTGAAGAAAACAGCCATATTTAGCCTGAGGGCTTGGCATTATATGTCCAGGTGGGATCAGCACTGCGTGAGTGATCTGCAGCAATGTTTTATTGGTCACTGTTATTGCAGCCCCAAGATCAAATAGAGGTCGGGGAGGACGGCTTTAAACAGTGGGATGGTAAGAGTGGCTTTCGGCTGTAGGAAAAAAACAACAGTAATGTATTACTCATCTTTCCATGACAATTTTGATGTTTATTGCCAATGCAATTTCTTCAATTTTGGACCTAAAACCTAAAAAAAAAAAAAAAAAAAACACAATAAGACCAAAAAAATATACAAAAGGAAAAAGTCAATCATATCTAATATATTGAGGGCCATTATCCTGGTTGGTGAGACATGTTTTTTTTTTCTCTGTTGCCCTTGTGCAGTGATCACAGCTCTGGACATGGAAGCCATGGTGAATACCGTAAAAGGCTGGATTGAGAACCCGGTGAAATTTGCTCGTTCTCATGGTGTGACCCTGTCACCCCTGACTGATGGTTCTGATCCAGAGAGACAAATCCACATACTACTTGTTGAGGGCTTTCTGCTCTATAATTACCAGTAGGTTTGGATTTGTTCACTTATGTTTACCATTATGCATATGATTCTTGGCAAACAGAGTACCCTAGAACTGCTTTAAAACAAAATACGTATTCTTTTCTTGCAGACCTCTGATTGAGATCCTTGACAAGTGCTATTATGTCACCATTCCATATCAGGAGTGCAAAAGGAGGAGAAGGTAAGAATTCACTTGCAGTGTTGGACAGAGAGTTTAAGCCCTAGACTATGTTTTGAACAGGCTTTCTTTATTAAGAATACATGTGAATCCTTTAAGAATAAGGCAACGCCCAGTGACTTTACCAAATGTAAGTGGCTTTGGTGTACATACTAATCTCTCCCTTTTGTCTCCCATAGTACAAGAACTTACACTGTTCCAGACCCTCCTGGTCTGTTTGATGGCCATGTGTGGCCCATGTACTTGAAACACAGGAAAGAGATGGAGGACAACTGCAGAATTATTCGTAAGTGGCTCATTGTTAATTTTGTGAAGAAATCTAAATATTTTATAGGGAAAAGTGTAAGTATTTCAAACAATCTCCTGTAACCAATGTTTGTACTCATAGAATATCTGGACGGCATGAAATCGAAGGAGGACATCTACAACCAGGTTTACGAGGACATCCAGAACTCCTTGTTGAATAGTTAATAGGTAAAGATCTCATTCAATCCAGCATTATTTTGTGAACTTTATAGCATCAGTTCTTTGACTGATTTTTCTCTCCTTTTGTTTTCCAGCGTGTCCGACTCTCCTGAAGATGCCTGTGTATAAAACTGTAAATAGTACTTTAAGTCATAGCACCTTCTGCCATGGAATGGATTATGTAAATATACCAGAAAAAAAATAACTTATTTTGAACCAGTGGCTGAAGCCTGACATTTTATATTGCCTAACTGTATGTTGCTTTTCTTTTGTATATGAAAATGGAGTAGAGCTGAGTATAGCGTGGTGGCTAATGACATTGTCAGATTATTTAATTGTGCTGAAACAAAAGACTTATCCTCATTGAAAGACATTGAAATCAACTCTGTGTTGTGTTTTTATTGTTGAAATGTGCACAAATTGCACAAACACATCATTCAATTCAGTGGTGGGATATAACCTTATACATATATAAGATTATTTATGTTTAAAGAAAAGAAGGCACTGACAAATGAGTAATAGTAAGCTGTGTTGAGGGCTAGTTCACAAAAAACAATAAAATACCTCAGTAAAACTTGATTACTGAAGTCAAGCCTGTCCCATTGCAAATGCTGAGAGGAAAACCCTATTGGAATGTCCTCAACTCTTGCTGATTAGACTAATAGACTACATGCTGATACGTTCTCAAAAAGAATCATCCAAAGGCATTCTTGATAAATGTGGGTCATGCCGTTGCTGAGAGGAATAATGCACAACAAACATGAAACTGAACAACGCATGAAATACGTGAAAAACATGAAGTGCGTTCCCACTGGTACGTCTACAGAACACGCTGTACTATTGTTTACTGCTGAGGCATTGACCTTTCATTTACTTGAGTCAGGTGACTGTGGTTAGCAATCATGTGGAAACAAAGTAACAGTGAAACAAGTTATGACTAATTCACAAGATATAAACACAAGCAATAGGTCAGTCCTTTTACATTAAATAATATTAATAGAACCTTTAAAGTCTAACATCCTTGATGCATTGTACCACTGATCATTTTAAATACAAATAAGTTATTTTAAATAAAACAATGTGTATTTAATACACATCAATAAACCCAATGACTTGTGAAATACCACGCTGAAAACCGTTGCTCTGACTACTTCATGCCACCCGCTTAAGATAAGGGAAAAGGGTCTTATCTTTTAGTGCTTGGTCAGAAGTGCTAGAGTGCCTACTCCCAGGCAGATGGGAGTGGGTGGCAGTGAGATATTTTAAGCCAGCTGCGTCAAGGGAGGCCAGTCAGAATGGGGTCTTGAAATATCTTTGCCCTCTCACACACAGTAACCCACCGACCTTACGCAAACTCCCCCATCATCACCCCTGACCAGGGCCTCAGGGAAAGGTGAACAGCAGACTTATGTCAGCATCATAGTTCAGAATGATGTGCCAGAATGGAAATACCTTTTTACTCGTATCAAACCTTTTACCTAATGTAGATGATATAAATAATACTTTAATGTATATTTGTTGTCTTCAGATAATATAAAGTTTGTTATACAGTTGCTAATACCCAGATTTAATAATAATAATAAAAAAAACACCTAAACAAACTAATTAAAATCACCTAATGGCATTGCTCCTTAGAGCCCTTTTCAGATAGTTCCATATTAGTGCTCTATTTCTACATAGTGGAAGTTGTGGTGTGGACTTTGTGGTTAGTGCTCCTCTGAATCTGTTGAAGGTTCTTGCTATGAGTCAAAGACTTGACACAAACCCTCATAACTGAAATAGATGGACAACAGCAGGAGCGCAAATATGCACAGCTGAAAATGTGAGGGAAAATTTGCTGCATTTGTCACATGACTGCTTCTGTGCGAGTCCCAAAATGGGCCCTGCCCCATTGAAAATTTTTTCAGAGACTAATAATAGTATTGCACAGTGGGCATGTAGAGTCTTGACCGGATTTTAGCAGCAGTAACCTGCTTATGTTTGTGTAATGTGATCAGATATACGCCTGCTTGAGTCTCATCACTGATGTTGATATTCTTCTTGTGTATAATTTTAATTCTGCTACAACCTTGCTTATTACACTGTGACTCCTTCATTTAAAGAGCTGCCAACAGGACAGAAAAGGAACTGCAATCATATGTCTCAGCTAACCCCAAGACATGCTAAACTGCTCAAAGCTAACAGTGGGTTAGCATCATGTTGTGTAGCAGTAAAACTGTGTTCTCTGCAGTGGAGGAGCACTAGTCAACTTATTCAACTTTAGAATGAATTAGAGAGATGTTTGTGATCCAAAACAAATTAAAACATGACCTCACTCATAATTTGTTGCCTGAATTCCATTGAATCCTCACAGAAAAGCTTCAGTATCTGCTATAAAGGCTTCCCAGACGATTAGAGGCTGGTACTACCACAAACGGGGACAGCTACTTATTGATACCCTTTAGAAATGTTGGATAATATTGTGTCCACAAACATGCTATTTAAATATAGGCAGAGTATAGTGTTCCAAACAGAGAAGAGGAAGTCTACGGACATTTCAAGGTATATCAAAACAAATTAAATGTCCTGTTCTGGGACCTGTTTCAGGATTTCCTGTGGAATTTGGGTCACACGTTTATGTTAATTACTTGAGAACACGAGGGAACCTAGTCACGTGCACATGTTGCCCCTCAAAGAGCAAACGCTATCAGAAAATGTGCCAATCCCTGATATTTATGGTAATAACGTGACACTCTTATAGCTCTGCCCATGTGCTATCATGGGACACCATACCTACTCATAATATTTTTAGTAAGTATGCTGAGCTACAAATTATTTATTCTTCCATTCATTATCTGTAACCACTTTATCACAGTGGGTCACAGCCTACTTGAAATCACTGGGCGCAAAGCAGGACAGGGCACCAGTCCATCACAGTGGAATCACACACTTACCCAGATATTCAAACTTGTGGGCAATTTTGCATAGCCAATCAACCTACCAACATGTGCTGTTGAGCTGAGGAAAGAAAAGCATTTAGAAACCAAGAGAACACACCAAACTCCTCTCTGTGATGTCCTGTTAGTGCCCTACGCAAGTTTGTGCCCTAAAGGCAGCACGTTGACATGAAGGTAACTGAACACAAATCACATCACCATAATTCCCAATTTTTGGAGATATTAGTGAAAAATCCATGATTATTTCAAGTCCAAAAATAATATGCAAATATAAATTAAATTAGCTGGGTTTGTGAGGTCACTTGTTTTGTCTTTTTCTTTGGAAAAGTGCTGCTGACTGTTATGGGGAAATGAGTATAGGAAATGTAAGGTGGTGAAGGATCAACATTGCCTTCAAATATCAACCAAACTGAGTATTTAAGACGTTTCAGACACCAGTCATCGAGATCTTGCAAATGTGTGGCAGCGATTAATTTATTAATCACTTTCTTAACTGAAAAGCTCTGATGTAAAAGTACTTGTCCTCTAGAACGCTTTCACATATCATAAAGCTCAGGTCGTATTTCACTGAGAAGCCGAAAAGTGAAATGTTACGGTTTGCTTTCATGAAGACTTTAAAACGTAATGGAAACGTTTAAACGCATTATTTCTTTCCCACCCGTATTCCGGTAAGCCCCACCTCCTGCGTGTCAATTGGTCCATATTTGAACTGCTTATGAGCAGCCAATCATAGTCCTCGAAGTTGAGCGTTTGCGCCAATCCAGATACATATTTCTCCGAGAGCTCAGGTCCTACTGTACAATCCAAGCGATCCTTGTCTGAATACGGGTGTGAAAAGAAGTCACGGCATTACCGCTATTGAAAGCTCTTCTTTCGAGGAAGAATCCAGCTTTATCTCTCACCTGACATCAAAGTTGAGCACCAGCCCCTTTAGGTCGCTACCATTTAGATGGAAACTCCTTGAAGGATAGTGTTTCTCTTTCTCTCTACGTGGCTTCAGGTGTAAAAACAAAAAAGAGGGTAGGTATATTCCACTTTTGGGATTTCTTGAGCTCAAACCAATAAAGACCATCTTCGTTTAAATCGCAAAGCCCAGAGCCTCTCTGGATTCATACCTAGATTCATAAAATGAAATAATTCCAAAGTGTAGAAAAACGTTAGCTCGACGTCGAGAGGGGAACAATTGTTTAAACAGTTTTTATTTAACATTAGAGTAAAGTGGTTTTAGGAGCATGGACCGACAAGGTCAAGACATTGTGATCATTTATTTTTGTCTCCAACATCTTGTTACAGTCCTTTTTTTATGACATTTTATGAATACAAACGTTGAGGCAGCTAACCCCTTTGTCTGTGATTTGCTTTTACTCTTATATTCACAATCAAACACTCAATAGAATGTGTTATACTTACTGGCGTCTAAACTGTATGTTAAAGTCCTGGTGAAGGTGTCTTGAGCCAAACGTTTCCCACGGACTGGGAGCTCTTATACAGCCGAGAGGAGGAGGCGCTCTCTGGTTTATTCTGGGAAACTATCAGTTTCCAGCTTCATTTTACAGCCCCGTATGCTTACTCTGCTCTTGCCCTATTTGGCTTGTAAGTCTAACCAGGTCATTTCCCCCTGTACATCCCCCTCACGGTGGTATTCCTGACATATAAGGACACCCGAGGCATTTAAAAAGCCCATGTGACACACTGTGCGTCCTGGACATTTTGAGGTCAGTCACACCGGGAGTTTGCTTTAAAATAAAAGCTATAGAAGACTTTATAAAAGACATATTCAAGTACACCTAGAAGGCTGTTATGTCCAACCTTACCCCAAAGGAATAAGTATACATCAACAAATGTATCAAATCACATTAGATTATGAATTAAATACCTTTTTAGTCGCTGGTTTACGCTCTATAGGGTGGTTCCAGGCTTTGGAGCATCAAAATTCCCAGTAAACATTTAGCCGTTGATTCAACGTTGAAATAACGCAATGACTGTCGTCTAATTAACGTTCTCTTAAGGTTGAAAATGAAAGTTGAAAAGCCAAACACGTCCAAACACAGACATTGAAAAGACGACTATTAGACGTATTTTGGAAGTCCTTTGACGTTATCGATTGGTCACCACTTAACTAACTTATTAAGATGGATTTTGGACGTCCATTGACGTTTAAAATATGTCCTTGACGGACATACTACTTTTAGACCTATTTTGAACGTTCCTTGTTTACTGGGTTAGCTTTAGTGTTTTTATAAATAAATGCCCATGTATATAATTCATTCATTCATTCATTCATTCATTCATCCATCCATCCATCCATTATCTGTAAGCGCTTATCCAGTTCAGGCTCACGTTGGGTACAGACCCTACCTGGAATCATTGGGCGCAAGGCGGGAATACACCCTGAAGGGGGCGCCAGTCCTTCACAGGGCAACACATTCACTCACACACTCACACCTACAGACACTTTTTAAGTCGCCAATCCACCTACCAACGTGTGTTTTTGGACTGTGGGTGGAAACCGGAGCACCTGGAGGAAATCCACGCAGACACAGAGAGAACACACCACACTCCTCACAGACAGTCACCCGGAGGAAACCCATGCAAACACAGAGAGAACACACCACACTCCTCACAGACAGTGACCTGGAGCGGGAATCGAACCCGCAAACATTTTTTATCATTTTATATTTATAAAAACATTTTATCATTAATAATTTCATAATTTATTTCCACATACATTTCTTTCTGTATTTCCACATTTCTGTATGAATTATCACTGTGTTTATTTATTAATTGTGGGACCCAAACCTCACTCTAAAGCAGGACTGGTCAGATCGGCAAACCAGTAAATGGCCCAGTGGCTCATTATTGAGTTGTGAGCGTTGAAAGAGTTGTTAATGGCATCTGATCAAATAAATTAATAATTTAAAATCAATACCTAATTTCATCGCTGTTTTATGGGTGCAATACATTCTTTACAGAACTGTTCCAACATCTAGTGTAAAACTTCCCAGAAGAGTGGCTCCAGGAGCTTCCCTGAAAACTTACTGCTGCAAAGAGAGTTCTCAGTACGCGAAGTGCTCAATAACTTGCCTTACAGCGCCATCTTGTGGGCGAGAGTGTAGCTGCATTATTTCATTTTTGTACCTGCAATATACAGGAGGTCATCGGGTTACGTCAGTCCCGAGTTACGATGTTTTGTGGTTACGACACATCTCCCGTTTACTGTATAAAGCCTTGTTTCGACGTAAGTGGTTTTGCGTCGTAAACGTCGTAACGTGAACATCGTGTGTGGTGTGCGCGGCGGAAGAATACACGGTTACGCGGCTCGGGACCGAGGAGGATAGGTGTTAGGATAGGATAAGTGCTTACAGTATGTTATTTACGTACAGTATGTACGTATGTTCCGACTTACACCGAAAATCGGTTTTCGACGCGACGTAGGAACGGATCAACGTCATAAGTCGAGGACCCCCTGTAGTTCAAATCTGAAATATTGCACAATTTTCTAGGCAAGGCAAGTTTATTTATAGAGCATCTTTCGTACACAATGGCAATTCCGTGTGCTTTACAGAGTAATACAGAATATTTACAGAAGAAGAATTTATAATGTAAAAGATAGTAAAAACACTTTAAAAGCTACTAAGATGGAGCGTGATAAGTCTCAGGCAGGGTGTCAAGTACTCTCCCAGTACTAAAACAATATGTGTGCTAAGCACCGTTAAACTCGCTGTGTACACGAAACTTCTGCTCATGGCAATAGACGAGGCTTCTTCTAATCTATAATTTTTACTGATATTTAAGCCAT
Source organism: Hoplias malabaricus (assembly GCF_029633855.1). Taxonomy (NCBI): domain Eukaryota; kingdom Metazoa; phylum Chordata; class Actinopteri; order Characiformes; family Erythrinidae; genus Hoplias; species Hoplias malabaricus. Next base: position 78,447,536 of record NC_089820.1, on the reverse strand, counting down.
CGTTTTTATTTGTTTTAAAAGTTTTCTTTTTTTTTTGGTTTTCATATGTTTAAGTGCAACACTGCCTCAACATTATGGAGATGAAGCACATTTCAGTTCAGAAAGTTACATAAATGTTACACATAACAGCATTAAAATAAATTAACAAATAACTACATTTTATAATTTAATTAATTTAATAATTTAACCTAATTTATTATTGAAATTTATTACGATTAATATGATATGATCTTGAATAAAATCATGGATCATGGATTCAGGTTTCAGTTTTATTTTATGTGTGTGGAGATGTCAGTTGAAATAACTGCAATATTACCGTATATTCCCTGTCAGTAGACTGGCTGTGTTCCAGTTTGTCTGTATGTGAACTTTATTATGGTGCACTAACCGTTTATACTATAACTTTCATTCAAACTACAAAATTCTAGCTATGTGTGGCACAGTTGTGCTGAAGGTAGTGTCACTGCCCGTCAGCACCAGGGTCCTAGAGGTCACTGTCTGTGAATGGTGTGGGGTGTGCTCCCTGTGTCTGTGTGGGTTTCCTCTGGGTGCTCTGGTTTCCTCCCACAATATAAAACCATAGCTGTGAGCATTTGAGTGACTGGGTGTGTGAGTGACTGGGTGAGTGTGTGAGTGACTGGGTGTGTGAGTGACTGAGTGAGTGTGTGAAATTGTCTACAGCTGTGAGCGTTTGAGTGACTGGGTGAGTGTGTGAGTGACTGAGTGAGTGTGTGAAATTGTCTACAGCTGTGAGCGTTTGAGTGACTGGGTGTGTGAGTGACTGAGTGAGTGTGTGAAATTGTCTACAGCTGTGAGCGTTTGAGTGACTGGGTGAGTGTGTGAGTGACTGAGTGAGTGTGTGAAATTGTCTACAGCTGTGAGCACATGAATGACTGGATGAGTGTGTGAGTGATTGAGTGAGTGTGTGAAATTGTCTGCAGCTATGAGCACATGAATGACTGAATGAGTGTTTGAGTGATTGAGTGAGTGTGTGAAATTGTCTGCAGCTGTGAGCACATGAATGACTGGATGAGTGTGTGAAATTATCTATAGCTTTGTGAGCATGTGAGTGACTGGGTGAGTGTGTGAGTGATTGAGTGACTGGGTGAGTGACTGGGTGAGTGTGTGAAATTGTCTACAGCTGTGAGCGTGTGACTGACTGGGTAAGTGTGTGAGTGACTGAGTGAGTGTGTGAAATTGTCTACAGCTGTGAGCGTGTGAGTGACTGGCTGAGTGTGTGAGTGACTGAGTGAGTGTGTGAAATTGTCTACAGCTGTGAGCGTGTGAGTGACTGGCTGAGTGTGTGAGTGACTGAGTGAGTGTGTGAAATTGTCTACAGCTGTGAGCGTGTGAGTGACTGGGTGAGTGTGTGAGTGACTGAGTGAGTGTGTGAAATTGTCTGCAGCTATGAGCACGTGAATGACTGGATGAGTGTTTGAGTGATTGAGTGAGTGTGTGAAATTGTCTGCAGCTGTGAGCACGTGAATGACTGGATGAGTGTGTGAAATTATCTATAGCTTTGTGAGCATGTGAGTGACTGGGTGAGTGTGTGAGTGATTGAGTGAGTGTGTGAGTGATTGAGTGAGTGTGTGAAATTGTCTACAGCTGTGAGCATGTGACTGGGTGAGTGTGTGAGTGACTGAGTGAGTGTGTGAAATTGTCTACAGCTGTGAGCGTGTGACTGACTGGGTAAGTGTGTGAGTGACTGAGTGAGTGTGTGAAATTGTCTGCAGCTGTGAGCACGTGAATGACTGGATGAATGTGTGAAATTATCTATAGCTTTGTAAGCGTGTGAATGACTGGGTGAGTGTGTGAGTGACTGGGTGAGTGCGTGAGTGACTGAGTGACACTGACACTGTTGGCTTAGTGGACTCTTCAGTTCAGCAGTGACACCAAGAGCTTTAAAAACTCAAGCAGCACTGCTGTGTCTGATCCACTCGCACCAGCACAACACACACTAACACACCACCACCACATCAGTGTCACTGCAGATCTGATAATGATCAACCTTTCTGACCCAACCTGTTCCATGATGGCCCTTTACATAGTATAGTTTCTACAGTGCAAAGCCTGAAGTAGCAACAACAGAGGCTCTAGTCTTTTTGGGGGATTCTGGGTGTTAAAGAACAGAGTAAAGGGGGTAAATAAACTCTGCAAAACAACACACTGTAAGTGCTCCTGTGTGGTCAGTGGCGCTGAGAGAATGGACAGTGAAGGTAGAAACAAGAAGATGGTCATAATGTTATGGCTGGTGGATGTATATAACAACTGCATTCAACTGAAACCCCAGTGTCCTGAGTTCTACGGAGGCTCTGAAGAGTGCGTAAAGTTTGAGGGAGGAGGGGTTTTGCGCCAGCGTTGTAGCCAGTGTGTATGTGCAGTGCGTGCGCGCGGAAACTCTCGGTTTTGATAAACGACCCCCAGCTCCCCGCCCGCCTTTTTCTTCCTCCTCCTTCTCTCTCCTTCACTTTCTGTCAACTTCCAGAGAAGAAACCGAGCTCCTGAGCGCAGCACATGTCCTCCAGTATCCGCGGCTCTGAGTTACAGACAAACCCCCTCTGTTTCATCAGCTTTACTGTTGTGTTTTTATTCTCGTGGAAATGGCGAATCTCTCCGCGCTGCTGCTCCTCTGTGCGCTCCACGGTCTCATGCGCTCTGTGACCGGTCAGCGTCGCGGAGGTCGCTGGACGCAGCGTATTCAGTGGCAGAATAACGGCCAGCTGCACAGTTTACTGAGCACGGGCTCCGAGTACCACGCGCCCTTGCGCGCGCGCACCGAGACCCAGGTGCACCTGAGCAGCCATGTTTCATCTGGCTCCGGTTCTGCCCGGCGAGTTCTGGTGAATGCCGGTGCGCCGGGCGCGCGCCGGACGAACGTCACAAACATCGGTATCACGGCAGATTCTGCGGGAAGAGGGAGCGCGAGCCAGAGCGCACTCCGCGTTGAGGACGACGCCGGGAGACAGCGGCTTCTCGCAATAACCGACGATGCCCCGAGACCGGAAGAAACGGTCGATGGCATGCTGAGCGACGACCCGCGCAACCCGAGAAAGACGCACAGAAACACGGTGCTCTACAACGCCTATCCCGCGCCCTCGCTGCCACGAGGAGTCCCGCGCTCCCGTCGCCCGCCTCCTGCCACCGGTTACGGCACCAGATACTTCCACCAGGGTGAGCGCTGGGAACCGCGCGCTCTCAACCGTCAGATAGCCTACGGTTCTCTTAAGCGCGCGTGCACTGACGTGTCCCCGTGTCCCTGTCTCCGCAGGTCTACCAGATCTCGTGCCGGACCCGTACTCCATTCAGGCAGGATCGTACGTGCAGCGCATGCAGATGTATGCGCTCCGCTGCGCAGCGGAGGAGAATTGCCTCGCGCGGTAAGGAGTCATAAGTCACTGATAACGCAGCACATAAGGAATGTTATAACGAAGCTCAATACACTCACACTCAGTCCTTACACACTAATAACACACTCACTATAGTCGTTACACATTCATAACACTTTCACTATAGTCCTTGCACACTTTTAATACAGTCACTGTAGTCCTTACACGGTCATAATAACGCATTCACTGTAGTCCTTATACATTTTTAACACGTCATTACACATTCACTATTGTCCTTAAACACTTGTAATACAGTCACTATAGTCCTTACACACTATTAACACATTCATTATAGTCATTACACATTCATAATGATCATACTATATTCTTTACAAGCATAATGCATACCCTATAGCACTTAAACACACTCAAAACCCACTCATTATTGTCAGTACACACTCATAACACTCACAATAGTCTTGCACAATTTTAAAACAGTCACTGTAGTTTGTACATGGTCATAATAACACACTCACTATAGTGCTTTAACACATTCACTATAGTCATTGCACATTAAGAATGAATTTGTTATATTACCATTCATGACACATTCACTACAGTTCTTTCACATTTGTAATACTTTCACTATTCCTTACACACTCAAAACACACTCACTGATGTCAGTACACACTCATAACACACCCACTATAGTCTTGCACAATTGTAAAACAGTCACTGTAGTCCATACATGGTCATAATAACACAATCACTAGTGCTTTAACACATTCACTATAGTCATTGCACATTAAGAATGAATTTGGTATATTACCATTCATGACACATTCACTATAGTCCTTTCACACTTGTAATACATTCACTATTCCTAACACACTCAAAACACACTCACTAATGTCAGTACACACTCATAACACACTCACTATAGTCGTGCACAATTGTAAAACAGTCACTGTAGTCCGTACATGGTCATAGTAACACACTAAATATAGTGCTTTAACACATTCACTACAGTCATTACATATTCATAATGAATTTGGTGTATTACCATTCATGACACATTCACTATAGTTCTTTCAAACTTGTAATACATTCACTAGTCCTTACACACTCATAATGCACTCACTATTGTTAGTACACACTCATAACACATTCACTACAGTCATTAAGCACAACTAATGCACTCACTATAGTCATTACACATTCATAACAAAATCACTATAGTTATTACACACATCTAATGCACTCACTATAGTCATTACACATAACACATTCATTATAATCCTTACACACTTATATACTGCGTAACAAACTTAATATAGTCCTTCATAGTTATAATACATTTACTATAGTCCTTTCACACTCATAACATTCACTATAACACAATGCTTATGTGAGTAACAGAGAACAATTGGCTAAAATCCACCGTCTTAGACTGTATCTCTCCATCTCTTTCATCCCTCTATCCATCTATCCATCCGTTCTTTAGTGGTGTTGTGTGTTCTTTCTAAGGTCAGCATATAGACCTACAGTAAGGGACATTGACTACAGGGTTCTCCTGCGCTTCCCACAGAAGGTCAGAAACCTCGGAACCTCCGACTTCCTGCCCATCAAGCCCAGACACCAGTGGGACTGGCACAGCTGCCATCAGTGAGTATTCAACTGCAACAAGTGCTGCTTCCCCCGACTGTAACAAAGCTCTCTTCCTCACAGAGAGTGAGCCCTATATCCCCATTTAACAGCCACACTGTCCCAGGAGCGTGTGGACACTCCTTCTTGTTTGGCTACGACTTTATGGTGCAGCCACAGCACACACAGCTGTGATGCCCCAGCCATCCATAGCTTCATTCTCTCAGGGAGAAAAGGCCCTCCTTCGTCCTCCCCCATTACTCATCACAATGGAGTTTGTCAGCTGACAGAATTGACACTTAGTAGTGTTCCCCTCCAAATGTGTTGAGGTGTCACATGACATTATGTTTGCAGAAGTAAAAAAAAAGAGGCGGTGTTTCACATCTTAGAGGAGGCAAGTGTTAGCAGTGATTTAATGCAGTGAATCTCTCTCTCTCTCTCTCTCTCTCTCTCTCTCTCTCTCTCTCTCTCTCATTCCACAGACATTACCACAGCATGGATGCCTTCAGTAATTATGACCTGTTGGACGCAACTAGTGGACAAAAGGTAGCAGAGGGTCATAAGGCCAGTTTCTGTCTAGAGGACACCGGCTGTGACCCAGGATTCCGCCGCCGCTATGCTTGCACTGCACACACACAGGTACACACACACACAAACACAAAGAGAGGGGGGGGGAGTGAGAGAGAGAGAGAGAGAGAGAGAGAGAGAGAGAGAGAGAGAGAGACAAAATCAATAAACACTGCTTTACACTACAGTGCGATTGTTGTAGCAGGCAAAAAAAGTTTTAAAACCTACTTAAAGGTGCAGTATGTGATTTCCTTTCACTTTAATTGTTGAAAAAAAATGTCACTGTACAACATGAAAAACATGATTAGAAAGACGGAGGTATTTCAGCAACTGTATCAGAACCTGCCTTCTGTGCATGAGAAAACCTGTTGGTAAATACGGCACTCTGGTTTGTTGTTATAGTTCACCTGCTTGGCCACTGGAGGTCGCCATTATTAATGCATTAGTTCATTGTTGAGAATTGGGGCAGTGTGACCTCTTGTGACTAGTTGGTGAACTACAATAACACAGCCAGGCACTCTTGTGAAATTAGCTAGCGCATCTTTAACTTTGTTTAAAACAGTAATATTAGGAAACATAACATCACAAGGCAGTTAACGTATTTCAGCAAAAAAAAAAAAAAAAAAAATGGATGGTACTTTTACTGTATGTGTATTTATTGTATATTGCACATCATTATGTGTAATATTTTTAGAGGCAGAAGCACATTTACTGATCAGGACAGTCTGATTAATATGAATGCAGAGTCATACATCGTCACAAGTCCAACTGCATGTGCAGATTCATGATACTGACTGAGGATCTTTTGACTGTAGGGGTTGAGCCCTGGTTGCCATGACACCTACGCTGCCAACATCGACTGCCAGTGGATCGACATCACTGATGTCCTTCCGGGCAACTACATACTTAAGGTGAGAAAAAAGCAATTCCTTTCCAGTTGCGGCACATACAGCACATTTCCAAACCTGTGGGCTCCTGGTCGTCCAGTATTACTTCTGCAATTAAGGATATTAATAGGGAGTTAACCCCAATTGCTGCCATAACAGCTTCCACACTTCTAGGAAGGCTTCACAGTAGATATTAGAACATATCAGTAAGGGTTTGAGGTCATTCAGCCAAAGGAGCCTCACAAATGCAACTCCAACTCATCCCAGAAGTATTGGATGGAGCTATAGTGAACCTACTTCCACTGATCCACAGAGCAAGGAGGTTTATTCTATTCAGCACTTGGCATTGAGCATGGTGACCCCCAACTGCTCCCCGCGCGACATGGCTAGGGCTGCCCACCACTCTGGCCATGTGTGTTCACTGCCCCTAGTGGTCAGTAGTGCGTGTAAATGTGTGTTTCACTGCACAGACTGGGTTAAATGCAGAGAACAAATTCCTCCAACTTCCTGTGTGCAAACACAGTGGCCAATGAAGCGATTCTAATTCTCTGGGGCGTCTGTTTCCATCTTATACTTTTCATTCACTCTTCTCTACGGCGTATAACCTCCGTGTGTGTAAGTGTAGCAGTGACGTGAACAGCTCATTAAGAGCCAGTCATTTTAATGTACATTTGATGATTGTTTCCTTTTGGCGCATTTGTAGGTTTCAGTTAATCCAGATTTCCTGGTTCCTGAGTCAGATTTCTCCAACAATGTGGTACGCTGTGAGATCTACTACAGTGGTCATCACGTCCAGACCAGAAACTGCAGGATAACCAGGTGAGGACAGTGTTTTAATTGAACAAGAAAATTCTAATGTTGTATTAGTGTTGAGACAAATATCTAACGCTTTTGCTCCACAGGCAACTAATATTCTGTACCTCTTATATGTCTTAATAAGCTTAGTACCACACTGTAACCACATGCTATACACTTACATTAGTTACGGTACTGCTCAAAAGTCAAAGACCACCATTCAGTCTATTTTCAGTCACAAATGTCATTACGTACAAGTGGTTGTCCTTGAATTGAATTGGAAATGCAATGTATTTTAAAGATTAAATTTTCTTCTTTCAACAGGAACTGAGGGGAACTGGAAGACATGAACATGTTTGTTCTTCTTTGTATCAGTTTTTGGATTCAAAGCACAGTGTGTACATTCTTACATCCCCAGCTCTAAAATATTTTCAACACAAAACTTGAAATAATTTCTCTGGATGTTGGAATGTTGGAAAGATGTGTTGTAGTAAATGTACTGTAATTTTTCTTGAGATGAATTGGATTTCCTGCCCTTGTACAAGCAGCGAAAGCTTGTTAAAATGACGGCGGCAAAGTGTGTGTTTCACTGGCTTTGTTTGTATGTATTTTTTTGTTTGTTTTTTTTGTTTAATGTTGGAATGGAATAATGATCACACTTTTATAGTACATTTACCTTAATTTAAGACTTAAAACTGCATTTTAATGTCACAAGTATGTTTTATATGTGTATATCCAGTTGCTTATTGATGTATTTTTATTTATTATCCAGTATAGGAGAAAGCAAAGACGTGTACTTTTACAAACTTCAGCTCCAAAAGAGCTGGGATGGTGCTGAGAGAGTGTGAAATGCCAGTAGAAACTGAAAATATAAAGCATGTATTTATTGTCATATTATCAATTTATTGGAGATAAATCTCTGGAATTAGCATATTACAAAAAATGACAAACTTTCTACTTAATAAAAGCTATGAAGAATGTACTCATCTGTGCTTTCAGTTTTTATCAGCATTTCACAAACTGTCCAAATAGTTCTGGAATGTTTGGATGGCGAACTGACCAAAGTGTAGTCTAATTTTCTGGAGCGGTGCTTTTGTGACATTCCAGTGAAGACCACTAGCTGCTGTCCGACCAAACAAAGCATTACGTATGAAATATTTCGTTTCCTCTTCTTTTGTCCCAGTGTAAAAATGCAGAAACTGTCCATAAAGCCCATCTGAACCCACGCGCACCGTCCCAACTGCTTCCTTTGAGTCGTGCCATGATTACAGAGACGTTCCATGACTGAGACTGTTTGGCCTGATACACAATAAACACCACATGGAAAGAATGCAAGGCTGAATATGAACTGTGTTTCTTCCTTAAGCTACTGGCATTAAATCACAAAGCCACTCAATACAAAAGTCTCTGTTTTGTCTGTTTGAATGAACGATCAAGTTAAACTTGGCTCTGGAGATACAGAATTCCATTGATCATCAGTGCTGTGTGTGTGCAGTCTGTACAAGCCCTGCTAGTGATCAGACTGAGTCTGACCACAGACATTAGATCAGACCTGGCCTAAGGACAGTGTAATTAAAATGAAATCAGGTAAAGCTTTTCCAGAAACAAGTGAGAGTTGAAACTATCCCCTTCAGAACAGCACTCAACGCTTTCACTATTGAGAAAGAAGAGAACAACATCACATTATGGGCCTGAAAGGACGTGTAGGCGGCAGGGAGCTGTTACTGAGAAAAGGATGCAGATGAAAAGACATAAAAACACCTCCCAAAGTGGACTTCGCATTTGTTAACAGTGAGTGAGAGAGGGAAGGAAGGAGTGGGGAATGAGTACATTAGGGAGAGAGAGAGAGAGAGAGAGGGAATGAGGAAGTGAGTGAATGATTGAGGGAGGGAGAGAGGGACCGAGGAAGTGAGTGATGGAGGTGGAGGGAGGAAGAGAGGGAGATATGGAGGTAATTGGTGAATGAGTGAGTGATTGAGGGAGGGAGAGAGGGAATGAGGGAATCAATAAGGGAGTGAGGTAGTGAGTAGCTGAGTAAGTGAGTGAGTGAGTGAGTGAGTGAGGAAGGGAAGAAAGTGGGGAATGAGTGAAAAAGGGAGGGAAGAAGGAACTGAATGAGACATTGAAGGAGGGAGGAAGTAAGTGATGGAGGTAATTGGAGAATGAGTGAGTGAGGGAGAAAATAAAGAGTTGAGAGGATGAAAGGAAGAAGGGAGAAATGAGTGAGTGAGTGAGGGAAGCAATTGGGGAGCGAGTCGTTGAGTTAGTGAGTGAATGGGTGCGAGAGAGAGTGAGTGAGGAAGTGAAGGAAGGGAAGAAAGTGGGGAATGGGTGAATCAGGGATTGAGAGAGAGGGAGGGAAGGAGGAACTGAATGAGTGAGTGAGTGAGTAAAGGAAGGAAATGAGAGAGTGAATGAGTAAGGAAGGGAAACATATAATGCTAATCATACTGTATAATGATGTATAAACCTGGGTCAGACAGCCAATGGTGAAGAATCTGAGGGATCCCTGGGTAGCGTATTGTACAAGGCCTCGATAAACTCTTTCCTTCTGAGATCATTTGGATTGGACGATGGAGAATATTTCTTTTGTTCTGACACTGGAACAATGTTAGAGAAATGTGTGTGTGTTGAACGTGGTTTGACTGCTAGCTCCAATGAAACCACAGTGCGGTGTTTACTACATTTGAAGTCTTTAATGGCTTTCTAATTGGTTCCTATGCTGGAAGATGCCAATATTTTTGCTAGTTTCTCTCCAGCAGGGTGACGGATAAAGAACAAGTGTTTCCTGTTTTCCGGCTCCAGTTCTGGTTGAGCGCACATTCCTCTGGTTTCTATGTTGGGTCGAGAAAAACCCAACTGAATGGAGGCTTTAATATTCAGCACATACCTATTTTTATGGTCCACAATAAAATACAAGTCTCCTGAGCACACCGTCCCATCACACAGCACCCAGCTTCACTCAGTCCAAGTCAACAGCCCCATGAATGAGAGAATCAAGAATCCGTCAAGCTGAGTCACATATCTGTCTCTCAGACTGATACAAGATGGCACTGAAATGACGTGGTGAACAGTCTAGTGATCAAACCCAAACTCAAGTGAGAATTATAAGGAACCAGACGTTATCCAAGATAACCAAGGTTTTCTCAAAGAAATGTATGTATGAATAAAATAATCACAAATTTAGATAGATAGATAGATAGATAGATAGATAGATAGATAGATAGATAGATAGATAGATAGATAGATACTTTATTGATCCCCAGGGGAAATTCAAGGAAATTCAATTTATTAATGATCCTTGAGACAACTTGGTGATAGTTTTGAGACACTTCAGAGTCTATGAAATTCACCAATAGAATGATCTGCACTGGAGCCAGACATGATCACCCAAAACCATGTGTGATGTAGGAGGATATAATGTGCCCCAGAATTTGTCTGTGAAGCAGGGGAGATGTTCTTGCTAACTGCGATCCAGAACTAGTTATTCAGCATCAGTACCTGACTATGTTAATATTCCTGTGGTTTTCTGAAATACAGTGCAAAGTCCTTACAGAGGAGTACAAGCTGAACTGCCAATGTATTAAGGCATATTTTGTTGCGTGTGTTCTGCAGCGTGTGAAGTACTCCCATGCTTAAGGGCAAGGCCACCTCACTTGGGGTTCCTCCTTTCATGTTTCCAAATTTCAAAATTCCTCGGGGTTCAGTGGGTTGGATCTATGTGACAGAGCACACAGTCCAGTCTCATGACAGTATTGTATTCTGGGTCTTAAAATGTACCACTGATTTCAATTTCAACGGGCCTACTTCTGTTTCAGTTTAAATACAAATATAAAGCTATAAAGAAGATCCCACAGAGATATATATGTCAGTATAGGCTTTAATGTGTATGTGGAGGGCAGATGGAGCTGTGTGCTGTCTGCTGTAAGAGAACCTCAGGCTGTGTGTGTTTGCTCACAGTGACCTGTGAAGACTGAGCTGGACGGCATTAAAACAGCTGGCCGTGTGTCCTCCACTGCTGAATGAATGACACACACATTCACATTCAAGCTGTATTTCATGCTGTATCCAAACTGTATAAAAAATACTGTCACTATAAAGTATACACCCATTTTAGTAGTGTAAGATTTTGGCACACAACTTATGAACAATATGTAGTGTTTTGTAGAAAGTGATTCTGTGTTTTGTGTGTTTTGCCTAGACCTTCAAAGACGAAGAAGCAATGTATTGGAAGCGAAATCAAAACCCAACCCAATTACCCACTAACTCAATCAGGAGTGGAGTGTGAAATCAATCTGTAAATTACGTTTTGATTTGGTGGAGCTACTCTTGACACGCCTGTGTTTCAAGCAGTCAGTTGACATAACCTCCCCTCCCTCTGTAACGCAGACTGGGGTTTGATTCTCAGCATTTTCCAGAAAGACCACAATGTACTGGGGCAAGAGACCAAAATGCAGCAGTAGCCTTTAAAATCTGTATCATCTTTAAAATTATAATAACATAAACGTGATATGTGCTTTTGTCAACTCAAAATGTGAGTTTTGGAGGTTGTAAAAAAAGGGGAGAACTAGAGCCAAATGTTGGGTTAAAATAAAGCGCGAATGAGCAAGCCACAGAAACAGAGCAAGGTTTATCCTGGCCAGCTGGGAAGCAAGACCCTGCCAGAATAGCTTCTCCCTGTTTTCGAAAGTGTCTGGAAAATCCCCCCAATCTCCTTGCTCCATTCTTGTCTGTCTCTGTATTCTTGTCTAATATTGACTCAAGGAGCACTCGGGAGAGGCTGTGTTCTCCGTCCCTGGAGTTTATAGGACATTAAGTTCATGATTCGCAAAAAAAAAAAAGCAATTTCACTTTTTCCTTTAGGTCAATGCTAGGGCCCTACAAGTGGTCATTTACATGGTGAGGGCCTGCATCAAGGGAGCTTTCGCAGGGGAAGACAAGGAGCTGTTGAGTGTTCTGCCTCCTTAGCGTCATGGGGCTGCCGATGGTGAGCTTCGCTCAAATATGTCACTGAGGGGAGAAGAAGGAGGAGGCTGTTTGTCCAGCTGCCCCGAGCGAGGATAGAGTCCTTGGGAGAAAGCATCTGGCGGACGCCTGCCACTGTGCTCAAGTCAGATTCAGAATCTCTTCATTCATCAGGGCATGTCATTTACGAGGAATTTGGGTTCGTTTTCACTTTCTGAACCTGAACCTCTCAAACTCCCGGGTGGTACTTGCATCAACTGGGACAGAACTCATGATCTCCCGATGATGTGGGCCAGTACTTATACAGCTGACCGCTCGGGAAACAAAGTCAGTCTTTGGCTAGTTTTTTTTAACATCCTTGGCTTTGATTAACGAAGATCATTTTGGTAATTGTGTAAGCTGACTGTGCTGAAAAGAAAGTGGACACACGTGAGATGTACCACCATCACGGATATCGAGGGAGCTATGACTGAGCAGAGTAGACTGCTTGGAAAGTGAGGTTTAGGAAAAGGTGATGAGCATTATTAAATAACTAGGATGGCACTCTAAACCTCTAAGTCTGCAATCATTGCCCTTAAAGTTCCCACCTCCTGGCAATCCTAAATGCTTCTGAGCGGTGTGTTTGAACAGATGTCCTCAAAGGACAAAGAGTATTTGCCCACCAATATTATTACAAACCAGTTTTGTATTCAGCTAAACCCTCAATCCTTTCTTTTTTGAAGGTCCAAGAAAATGCACTGAGCAAGAGCAAGAAGAGGCTACATCCTGTAACTTTTTTTTTAGTTTGGATCCATCTTCAGTCATCTGTCTGATGGCAAGATTATTGGGAAGAAACTCTTTAATCTCAGACAGAGCAACTACAGACTCTGAGAAGATTATATCACACACTTGCAGCACCTAGCGTTTGGAATGAACTAAGATTGTGTGCTCCATCCAGGAGGGCTTGGAGAGGATGTGGAGGCTGAGCCTGCTTTCAAGAATGAGGTGCAACTGGAAACTTTGTGTGGGATTACTCAACAGAGCAAAAGAACAACACCCATCTTTCTATTAGTTCATGAGGTTCATGCAACCTTCATGCCTTTAGTAGTAGGTGACACAAAAATACAGACCCATAGTGAACTGGAAGATCCCCAAAAATACTCGATTGGAAGTACCTTGTCCCCCTACTATAGGAAGACAGATCCTTAATTCCCATGCAAATGTGACAGAGGTATTCAGCTAGAAAACAACCTCCTTCTCCTATCTCGCTGGCCTGGGAATTGTGCCACTGAACTCTTAGCCAGTATCACAAAACATCTGCCACAAGGATCAGTGAGGCACTTCATCAAGGATTCATCCAAACCTCCACATCACCGCCATCAGTAGGCCTTTATGTATCGGCAAATGAACTGAATGAACTTTGGTGTATGAATGAAGTCAGCTGGGCATGTTGTATATTAATAATTGTTGTGGTATAATCGTCCGTTTGTAAAGAATTGAACTGTGTCCACCATCACCAAGCAGACCACCATCTCTTTCTGACATGATAAGCATGGATGGAGCCAATATGGAAGACAACAAAACAGCTGTTCCCATCAGCCCATTACTTAGTACTTACTTAGCTGCCATCACCTCAGCAAACTTACTGAGACCTCCAGATCAGCTCCCTGGCCACTTCTGAGGTTGGGGTTGGAGATGTACAATGACAATGCTAAGATCTATCAAATTATCCTTAGAATTTTATTTCTCCCAAAAATGTGTCACCTTCAGAAAGTAATTAGTGTACTGGAAACTCTGGCTCGAGGGGCAGTATCTAATTAACAGTGGTGTTGTTTGCCTGCTCTTGTTGTTGAGTGCTTTTGTAATAACAATATCCTTGCAGATATGGCAAAAGACTGAAAAATATCTGAGTAATTCCAATAACAGACTATTCCAACAAAAATAAATGTTAGTTTTATTTTAGAATGTCTTACAGTGACTCAAGAAACATAGAAAATGAAAACAAGGCTCAAGAATCACAGGCTTTAGAAGACCCACAAGACAAGGTACTCCTGGGCAGTCACGAAAATGTGACATGAACGTGGGGGTGTGACTGAGGATCACATGAGGGAAAGAGAGCCCATGGATACATAAAACACACAGGTAAAAACATGAGGCAACAAAGCACAATGGAGATAGAACCAAAACAAAAACAAGACAAAAAATATAACCAAGCACATGTTACAAAATGTTTTAAACTTTCAGTAAAAACAAAACAAATATCTGTATATATTATTTGTTTTATATAAATATTTGTTTTGTTGTTAACACAGTAACTTAATAAAATTGTGATTTTGAAGTCTACCACAGAATCTACCACATAAATCAAACATATCTAACACATACATCTTCCACTGTGTGCAGAAAATTCAGTGCAAGCATTCATTTATTCATCCATTATCTGTAATCCTTATCTTATTCAAGGTCCAGGGCCTACCTGGAATCATTGGGCGCAAGGTGGGAATACACCCTGGAGGGGATGCCAGTCCTTCACAGAGCGACACACACTCACACCTACGGACACTTTTGAGTCACCAATCCACCTACCAACGTGTGTTTCTGGACTGTGGGAGGAAACCGGAGCACCCAGAGGAAACCCACACAGACACAGGGAAAACACACCACACTCCTCACAGACAGGCACCCGGAGGAAACCCACGCAGACACAGGGAGAACACACCACACTCCTCACAGACAGTCACCCGGAGGAAACCCACGCAGACACAGAGAGAACACACCACACTCCTCACAGACAGTCACCCAGAGGAAACCCACACAGACACAGGGAGAACACACCACACTCCTCACAGACAGTCACCCGGAGAAAACCCCACACAGACACAGGGAGAACACACCACACTCCTCACAGACAGTCACCTGGAGGAAACCCAAGCGGACACAGGGATAACACACCACACTCCTCACAGACAGTCACCTGGAGGAAACCCAAGCGGACACAGGGATAACACACCAAACTCCTCACAGACAGTCACTCGGAGGAAACCCATGTAGACACAGGGAGAACACACCACACTCCTCACAGACAGTCACCCGGAGAAAACCCTACACAGACACAGGGAGAACACACCACACTCCTTACGGACAGTCACCCGGAGGAAACCCACACAGACACAGGGAGAACACACCACACTCCTCACAGACAGTCACCCGGAGAAAACACCACACAGACACAGGGAGAACACACCACACTCCTCACAGACAGTCACCCGGAGAAAACCCTACACAGACACAGGGAGAACACACCACACTCCTCACAGACAGTCACCTGGAGGAAACCCAAGCAGACACAGGGATAAGACACCACACTCCTCACAGACAGTCACTCGGAGGAAACCCATGTAGACACAGGCAGAACACACCACACTCCTCACAGACAGTCACCCGGAGAAAACCCTACACAGACACAGGGAGAACACACCACACTCCTTACGGACAGTCACCCGGAGGAAACCCACACAGACACAGGGAGAACACACCACACTCCTCACAGACAGTCACCCGGAGGAAACCCACACAGACACAGGAAGAACACACCACACTCCTCACAGACAGTCACCCAGAGAAAACCCCACACAGACACAGGGAGAACACACCACACTCCTTACGGACAGTCACCCGGAGGAAACCCACACAGACACAGGGAGAACACACCACACTCCTCACAGACAGTCACCCGGAGCGGGAATCAAACCCACAACTTCCAGGTCGCTGGAGCTGTGTGACTGTGACACTACCCAGTGCAAGCATATAATCAGCAAATGTAAAGATTTATACAAAAATATCCTTAAAGCTTCACAGTAAATAAAACAAATTCAAAATAGATGCTAAGCAGAGTATGTGTAGTGTGTCTGCTTGGGCTAGTGTGTCTGTAGTGTGTCTGTAGTGTGTCTTATCATAGCATTTCTGATTTTCCTTGAATTCAACTGGGTACTTCTGCTTGAGGTGATAAAAACGGATTAGCTGTGTTCCCCATTTTGTTGTTACAGGCTTCTTGCATACTTTACACATTACCATGGTAGGTTTTACACTATCAAAGTCACTCACCTTTTTTAAACACACTCTTACACCGTAGAGCCAGTTCCTGCCATCCTTGCTGCTGTGCCTAAATGACTCACTTAATAAACATACTATATTATGTGCAACAACATGATGTCATTACATAAACAAGTCAAAATATTGCTATAATGACTGTATGTTTTCTTTGTTTCATTAGTTTAACAATTATATTGATATTATTGGGAAATAAAAAAAAATTGCACAGCCCTAATAGGGGGTCACATCTTACTTCAGAGGAACACACTTAATCAGACAACATCATGTAATTTCTAAAATATATAATACATGCAGTATATGAAAAAGGCTTATTTGACATTCCAGCTGACATTTATACAGTCTGTTTGAAAGAATAAATCAGTGTGAACCGGCTCAGTGATCCAGCAACTTTGTGTGTGCCAGTGTCTACATTGGCACCGTGTCTTAATCACCGAGCAGAGAAATTCCTCAGTGACTGGGTTAGCAAAAAAAAAGGCCAAGGAAGGGAAGGAGGGTGAAAACTATACAGTAGTAATAACCTCTTCATGTAGGCTACATATACAACTGGCAGACGACTCGACCAACATACAGCATCAGCATTGGCACTGTTCACAGCTGAATACATGTTCTGTCCTTGTTACACACACACAAACACACACTGCAATTCAAAGGGGGAGGCTACCTCTGTCTGAAACGCAGAACAGTGGAAGGTACAGAGACTACATTACGCTACACTGACTATGTTTTACATTACCTAATTGGAGGAAGTCTGTATTTATTCACCGAAAGACATGATTTATGAGCATGAACATGAGTATGCGTTGTTGGCAGGTGGGAAAACGTAACACATCCAAAATGCTAAGTCTTTTGCCATTCATTACTGAAACAGAAACTAGATGTTTTATAATGTTGTTTTCAACATTCCCGTTACTCAACGGCACTCAATGTCTCCTTGTAAATTGGGATCAGACTGCCTGGTTAAATCAACAGTATGCGAAAGCTATGTTTGCGCTGGTTACAGATGGTTGTTGTAGACAAACGATACCAGAAAAGGGTTTTTGTCCTTTTCTTTTGTCCAAGGTTAAAAAATTCTACTTTATTCCTGCTGAAGCTAATGCTGCTAACAAGAATTGGAGGTTGTGCAGCAGTTAGCATCGTGCCAACAATATCAGTTTGTTAAGTATTCACAAATATGTATGGTTTCTGAATATTTTTAAAATACTGCAATCTATTATGATTAATAAAGATACAAATCATAGCCAAAAAGGTAAGAGCACATTTTTCAACCCTAAAATACATTATTTTTGTAAATAACAGGGTGTTAACTAGAAATAACAAAGGCTAGTTGAGATTACTCAAAAGCATGCCATAGTCTGAGGCAAGTGTGTGATAATTTCGGCAAGAAAACAAAGGCAAAGGCTAAATATTTAGTGATTTCTAACCCAGGCTCCGAGACAGTACTGTTGGCATATTTGTTTTTGCTGCGGACAGGTACTGAAATATAAGCCTAAAAACTAACACTGAGATTTACTTAAAATTAAGTAAATTATTAAGCTTCTAGCTGTAGATACTTTAGCTTCCAGTCCATATATTTATAGCTCCACTACAAGGCTAAAATGGCAAACCTAAAATGTCAGCTCCACTGGGGGTACACTGGAGTTATGGTTATTGTTAGCGCAGGGAGAAAATTATGGACATTTAAGGTTTCCAATCAGTGAAGGTCGGGAGAGGGATAAATGGAAAACACAGATACAGTGGATTTCACACTCTCTGCTGTGGCATGGCAGATGCTGTGTTGGTCAAATTCTGGCTACAGTCAGGAAGCAGACATTTGGCCAGGACTGGAGAGGATGTTTACCTGTGTCTTTTCCTTTAGACTCCTCTCCTCAGATACTGCACCAAAATATTTAGCGTGAGTGAGAATGACATCAGGTGAACACCCTGTCAAAGACAAATATCTGTGCCAGTTTGGATGGGACAAGCTAGGAACTATTTGACGTCAAGGGTATACACACACACAAACACACTGTGTGTTTGTCTGCATGTGTGTCTCTGAAGAATGTGTGCCCACTACAGTGTGGGTGTGGAGGAAACCAAAAGAATGCTATGACATTCCCCTTCAGACGTAGCACAATTGCAGCCAAAGCTGGACCTTCTTGGTCTATAAGCCTGTCTTAATTCGGAGCTCAGGCTATTTGACTGATTATAGAATCTGGAGCTGAATGTTATAACAAGAGTGTTACCTTTAGCTGGTGAGAGGCACAGCACGGCTATCACTGAAAAGGGAAATTAGCCATGATTTTAAAGCATTCATCTGGGCCATGGATCAAAACTGATGTAAAAACTGTGAATGCTAATTTCTGCTAGCACCTCGAGTGGAAATCAGAGAGCTAACAAATTACATAGAGCAACAGATGGAGAACAGTCTGTAATTGTAAAACTACAAAGTGTAGCAGTATGTTCAGTGGAGCTGATAAAATAACAGCTTGCCAATCAGGGAATATTTAATAATTAAACACTATAACTTACTGTTGTATAAGAGAGGAATATGGTGCCAAGGCACAATAATTCCAATTCTTTAGAACTAACTTATAACCAAAAGCATAAATCTTCTACACTCATTGGATGAATATAGCCATATTAAGCAGAATGTGGAAGCAATCTATAAAGAAATAATTACTCGTACAATTAATAACCATAAGCAATTCCCTATAAAGGGTGGCACAGTGTTGCCAGGGACCTGGAGGTTGTGGGTTCGATTCCCGCTCCGGGTGACTCTCTGTGAGGAGTGTGGTGTGTTCTCCCCGTGTCCGTGTGGGTTTCCTCCGGGTGGCTGTCTGTGTGGAGTGTGGTGTGTTCTCCCTGTGTCCGTGTGGGTCTCCTCCGGGTGACTGTCTGTGAGGAGTGTGGTGTGTTCTCCCTGTGTCTGCGTGGGTTTCCTCCGGGTGACTGTCTGTGAGGAGTGTGGTGTGTTCTCCCTGTGTCTGTGTGGGTCTCCTCCGGGTGACTGTCTGTGAGGAGTGTGGTGTGTTCTCCCTGTGTCTGCGTGGGTTTCCTCTGGGTGCTCCAGTTTCCTCTCACGCTCCAAAAACACACGTTGGTAGGTGGATTGGCGACTCAAAAGTGTCCGTAGGTGTGAGTGTGTGAGTGAATGTGTGTGTGTATGTCTGTGTTGCCCTGTGAAGGACTGGCGCCCCCTCCAGGGTGTATTCCTGCCTTGCGTCCAATGATTCCAGGTAGGCTCTGGACCCACCATGACCCTGAACTGGATAAGTGCTTACAGATAATGAATGAATGAATGAATGAATTCCCCATAAGTACCTTTTATTCATTCATTCATTGTCTGTAACCGCTTATCCAGTTCAGGGTCATGGTGGGTCTGGAATCTAGTACCTGCTATTCCATAAAAGGTTTAAGAACATATGTAGTCATTCACAACCAATTGGCACAATATATAAGTACATTGAACATTTTATTTGAATGACACAAATATATATGCCACAAAGAGGCAGACTGAGTGAAATCCCACCACTTTGTTTATCTTTGTTTATCTCTAGGGTCACTGAAGTCCTGTTTGTCGTGGACACTTGGTGTAACTCTTAGCACACCCGTGACATTCAACAGGATCGCTCCAGTAATGCTTCAGCTTCAATGTGTTTCCACCTCTCTCTCTCTCTCTCTCTCTCTCTCTCTCTCTCTCTCTCTCTCTCTCTCTCTCTCTCTCTGTCTCTCTCTCAATGCATATTTCCTTCATTCCATTTTCTCTACTAGGAACAGGCATCACTGTCTCAGACTAGATTATTTTTGGCTGGGTGGAGGAGAGAGCAAGGGGTGTGTCAGAATGTTGGTTGTTTGAAAGGACATTAGTTTAACAGTGTTGCGTTTGGTTCAAATATTGGTCCAAGAATCACACTTACCACAGGGCACTAATTTAGAGAACCCAGAATGGTTTTCTATGGCATCAAGCAAGGAACAGTTGAAGGAACCTTTATTTTTAAAGATAAGCAGTTTGGTTTGAACTGCACGGCTCAGCACTAGTACGCTTCAATGGATAAAAAATAAACAAAAGCAGTTGAAATAAAACAAATCTTAAGAATGATGTGGGTTATTTTCAATTAATTAGAACATTTTGCAAGTTTCAACCTGGTGCCATATAATCCTCAGTGAGGTAGGTAATACAGACAGTAGTAGTTTAATTCAGCAGGAAAATGTCAACTTAAGCATGTTCAGCTTTAAGTGTTCCACTTGTGGCATATTTTATTTCCACTAGGGGCTCTTTAATGAAACGTCCATTTATAGGGACCAGAAATCAGTCACTCCAAAGAACTCTTTTAAGGACTGTAGTGGAGGGGACTTGAAGGATGGATGGATGGATGGGTGGGTGGATGGATGGATGGATTGATGGAGGAATGGATAGATGGATGGATGCAGGGTGCTTACTGTGTCTACGTCCATGTCTATACCTCTCTCTTACTTAATGTCTGAGGCATGACTGAGGTCACAGAGTACACTAATGGTCTTTGTTAGCCATCGCTAACTATCCCTGCTGCTCCACTGCTCATTTCCCCCAGTGTTTGCTCTGCTGAATCATGTCCTCCTCATTTTTAGAGTTTTATAGAAATAACTGCAGGAGTCCAGAGAACCTGTTGACATTGTGACTGTGTTCACGCCTACGCAAGACTGCTCTCTTTTTATACCTCAGGAGAAAAGAACTAGCCCTTTAGCTCGGTTGTGTAGGATGATGTTAGTGTTAAGTGCAGCCTGAGTGAAAGGTTCCAGCACTTTGCACCTTAGACATTGAGACACTTACAATTTGTAAAAAGTCTCAATTCCCCTTGCATTGCTGGGCAATATTCAATGTCTGTTAGTTGACATAATCAGAAATGAATGATTGTCTTGGATTATGTGGAGCTGTCTAATGAAAGGCATGCATGGCATGATAAGGAAAGGCCTACCAAGCTGTTGGGGTTGGACCTGAAACTTATAAAAATATAAAAGGGCATGCAGCACGGCTTTTATGAAGGTATGAACAGTTATTTAGGTGTTAATAGTGCCCCCTAGTGGAGAACTTATACCAGCTAAAAGTGCGCGAATGAGTGAGTAAATTACAACCATGTTCTATGACCGTAGAGAGACTGTAGTGAATAAAGTAAAAAGGATAAACGTTAGAGATGAGACATATTTCTTACTCTTGTCTTTTGACAGTTAATTACATGCTGATGTAGAATTTCAGTGTTTTTATTAATGTAAATGCACTTATATGTGATCTAAAAAAAAGAAACAAGCTCCAAGTCATAAACATAACAACTCCACACAGTCAAAGATCAAGCTGTCTCATTTTTCTTGAAGGTTTGTTTTGGAAGTATAATAAATGTAGCCACAGCCCATTTAACTTTAAACCTGTTGACTGAATCCTTCGTTCAAAAGGTTGGAACATGTTGAAAAGTACAAGAAAAAACATGCACATGCTTTTAAATTAGTGCCATCATAACTCATAATCTGGGGCACATGTGTATAAGGACTGTGTGACTGATTTGGCACTGCGTAGTTTGGGTGCTGCCACCGACCAAGAATAATAACTGTGTGTAAATGACCCGGTGCACTGTGCTAACCCTCACCCACTTAGCAGCTGGTCACCAGGCCCACCAGGCTCATTACTCTTCCACAGGATCAGAGAGCAGAGCCTTAATGGAAGGTGTCATGCCTAACATAAACTAAAAATATAGTTGAGTAATGTCCTACAATGGTTTGAATATTCATTCTTGCCTCAAATCATATTGTAAATGTCTGAGGTTTTAAAGACATATTTATACCAATCAAATCCATCAAATTTGTCGTACTTTTTCTTTTTCTCTACTTGTATGTCCATGCTGTGATATGTGTTAACCCCATCCTCCTGATGTCAGCAGCTAGTCAAATGAGGGGAAAGGAGAAAAAAGTAAAGCTTATAGATCATTGGAAAACCTATCCACTGCCCACTGTCGGTTAAGTTGGAAATAGAGGCTAATTTCACACTGATGTAGGTAGTTTCTCCCCAGGCTGGACCACTCTCTTTGGTCTCTTTTCTGTACTTCCCAAGTCCACAGTTAGGCAGCTGCAGCTTATTCAAAATGCAGCAGCTAGAATTCTTAACAACACATGAGAACTAGCCGCATCACTCCTGTTCTCAGAGCACTTCACTGCCTCCTGATTTAACGTCCTATTAATTGTTTATAAATCAATAAACTGCCACGGATCAAGGTTATGAACCAAGTAGACCACTCAGATTACTGGATACTATATTTAAAATATAATATAGCAATATAGCACACTGTGTTAGCAAAAGTGTAGACAATTTCTGTATGAATACTAGATTTGTGTGAACACTGCACATTTATTAATGATTTATGCTATAAAGTAACACTGATAATTAGTCACGGTTACTTTTTGTGAACATAGCATATTTACACACAGAAGCATTAGCATTGTTGACAAGTTCTGATTTCTGGACAATGGGCATTAATATGTTAGCATGTTAGCTAGAATCAGAGAATCAGTTGTTTAGTCATGACAGTCTATGCTAATGGTTGTAGCTAGTCTGGTTCTGTTTTAGCTCAGTACTGTCATGTTGGTTGGCTAGAAAACCAGCATCCAAAATGCTGTGGTGGTTTTCCTGGTCTGAGCTTGTTTTTCTAGTAGGGAGTACAAAACAAACTCTAACACTGTTGATTAGCTGTGGCCCCCAGAATGCTAAGTGCCTACTGACTGACTGAAAATGTTGTGTTGAAGCACATTTCTTTGCAGAGCTTATTAACATTTAGATGTCAAGTTCTGACATTTTCACTAATGGCATCTAATGGCAACACTTTCCAGGAAATTTCCTGCTGAAAAACAGTGGAGCATAATCAGAATTAATGAGTCCACCTCCAATAACTTTTGCTGTTGTCTAGACACAGTCAGTGCAGTCGTGGAGTAGCCTACTTAACACAGAACCACAACATATCAAATTATGAATAGCCATTATTCCATCATCCGTGGCAATGATGAATTTAAGTCACTGAGTTCATGTGTTAATTGTTTTTACTGATTTCTCTGTGATTACTGCTTTCTTTTCAACTGCCCTTTAAAAACGTTGAAGAAATGGCAGCTGTAAAAAGTCAGTCCTACAATTTATATAGACATATTTGAAAAGCTACAATTTGCATTTCAGATCTGTGCAGGTGCATAAACCAAACATTTAAAACTATCTATATGTATTTTATACTGTAGAGGTGCCAGTCATAAAGGCTGCATTTAGGAGTGTATTCCTACCAGATCTGGTATATGTATGAGACTATATATTACAGTATAGACTGCACTATAGTACCAGTGAATAAAATCCATGGTTTGAGAGGGTACAATGGGCCCTTCAAGGATAAGTGATGAAATTCTCAGACAAGACTTAAATAAATACAGACGTAGACGCTGTCAGGACTGGAGACACTGATCTCAACTGTACACATATCCTATGGGAGGGATGTTCAGGTCTGCTCAACATGTACATGTTGTTAAATAAATATCCACAGGTCCACTCATGTAAATCAGTGTATTCAGAAGTTCCTATACATATTAGGAAAACATCACTTATAATGACACTGTACACTGTTTTAATGTAGATTGTGAAATAATAACATCACTTTTGGCAGTGCTTTAAAAAGCTTCCACTTTTATTGATCTGGTGAGCTTCATAAGACATTCTTGAGTCATTTTAAAGTCTTTTGCGTCTTTCAGTAGCCTAAAGCGCCCCCTTCTGGCCACACTAGGTCAATGCTACTACCCCAATGCAACAGTCTATACACATGGCTTATAACTGGCTATAAATACAGCTTAAATAACTCCAGTATAGTGTGCAAAGTGAATGAATAACACACTGTAGTCAGGTCCAGAGGACAGAACCATGCTTATACTGGATCACAGAACACAGGTGGAATATATCCTTCTCTTTTGAGACATTTCGGGCTGCGGATTTTTAAAAATACAATGATTGTTTACTCGCCAGACCCTCGGGGTCAGGAGGATTCGTAAGGTCTTTGCTTTCTTCAGCCGTAGTTCATTATAGCAATGATGTAAAGGAATGTGAAAAACACTTTCTTTGGTCATCGCAACAGTCCACTCACAGTCATGGAAATACGTTGCATAATATTTGGGTGCCAGGACTGAATCTGGACTTTGTTTTAGTCCCATCAAGGAGCAGCTTATTCCGTCTTTTGCGCTTTACTTTAAAGGGTAAGAACTGAGGGGCCGGGTCACCAGGAGGTCTCATGTGGGTCTAGAAAGGGCAGCTTTGTTCTGGTAGTGGACACAGTGCAGTCAGGCTTGAGTGAAGACTGAGAGAGAGAGAGAGAGAGAGAGAGAGAGAGAGAGAGAGAGAGAGAGAGAGAGAGAGAGAGAGAGAGAATGAGAGAAGATAAGTGATCTGTTTCTGGAGCTTTCCACTGGAAACACTTCCTCTTCCAGTAAGACATCCCTTTACTTTGCTGTTAGAAGCAGATTCACTTTGTGGCATCCATCCCTTTAAAGACATCAACAACAACAAAACAAGAAGAAGCAGTTAAATGACTCAATACTCAGAGCTTTTAAAGACGTTTTAAAAAATAGACATAGCCATAAGCATTAGGTAGAGCAAGGGATATGACAATATTGTGATAAATAAGGTCTCACATTTTTTTGCTGGAATCCAATGGGGACACAAATGGTCACAGCTTTACAGCTTTTAGTTCTTCAAATTCTACTGAGAATATTCCACCAACCAAAAATAACCCGTCAACAGCATCCTAATCATCTAATCAGCATCCTATCTGACCTCACAAATGCTTTAGTGGCTGAAAGCAATCAAGTCCTCACAGATATGTTCCAACAAGTAATTCCCAGAAGATTAAAGGGAACTACAGCAAAGAAGGACAAACTATATTTAATGCCCTTCTTTCCTGGTCAGCTGAAGCAGCCATGGCGTAAAAGTTAGAGAAGCAGACTGGGGTCGTGAGGAACACTGCTTCAACTGGAGTCAGGACAAGCAAAAGAAAAAAAACAGCACTGTCTCCTCCCTCAACATCCACACCTGATATGCCCTTGAACAAGCCATCTATCCCCCAAGTGTTCCCCTGGGCCCTGGGATGGCTGCTCACAAATCCAGGTGTGGGTGTGTGTGCTCACTGCTCCTAGTCCACTAGTGAACATGTGTTCACTGTCACGGTTGGGTTAGATGCAGAGGCAAAAGTTCACTGTACATTCTTTCCAGTCCTGTTATATGCCTTTAATGCCATTATCAACAAACTGAGTCTCTCACATATGAGCAAAACTCACGTGTACACCCTTCCTGAGTAAGACCCATCAAAGCCAGTATTACTTTCAGTAATACACTGTTATATTTATCCACAGCCTTTGAACAATAACTCACATTAGAGCACCAAATAACTTCAATTGGCCTTTCCCCATTCTATCAGAGGTGCTGTGAGAAAACCAAATTGCACAGCACCAAGCCTGAGCTTGTTTAACAGCATGATTTAAGGGTGTGATTAATGCACACTGTTTGGCTCCACGCTGGAGGACAGCAAAACTGATTAGGCGAGTGCTTTATTAAAGCGGAGGAGTGTGGCTTTTGCCACGGCTTAAATGCAGTGCTGGACATGCCAGGGTGTGCAAAAGGATGCTGCTTAATAAAATAAAATATAAATAAAATGCCATAGATTAAACATGATGGAGAATAACTCATGACCAGAGCATATATATATATATGTGTATATATATATATGTGTGTGTGTGTGTGTGTGTGTGTGTGTGTATTTTCCCAATCTGCACTGTTGCATTGAAGATAAATTTCAGCTGAAATTTAAGGACTGAATGCTTCAGATCTACTGGTAGAAAACTCTCAAGCAGGTATATACATCAGTGCTTCCAGTAACACTGTAACCATAGTAACCGGTCATGACACACATATGTGGTCTTTAAAACACCCTGGACACCTGAAGTGGCTGTCATAATTGATTTAAAAGACAATTCCTAAGTCTGTGGCACTCAGAGACAAGAAACTGAAAACAGACTTGCTTTCTTGCAGGACAGAGTGGTGTTACAGTGTGTATTAGATTTGTCAGAGCAAGAATGCTGATGTAAGATCAGCTCTCTCCTGAAAATAATCATATAGATAGACGCAGCTGATTTAAGACCTTCACTCTGGGGAACAGGATACATCCAGACCCAGATAGCATCCATTTATCTTTTTCAGATCAAGGCCCATTGTGGCACTACACTCAAAAAGTCCTCATATCCTGGGGAAGAAAACAGGCTTCCAGTGTTGAAGCCATTTGGTCAAACTGGGAAAGAAAACCTGGCTTTTTCAGGTGGCTTTGTAAACTTGCAAACATTCAGGGAAATTTCCAGAAGGAATTTTCATTAGCGTTGACTCAAACAGCTGTATAAAAAACAATATTAGCATGGTTTGGAATATAATCACATTTCTTTTCTTAAGTGGTAAATATGTGCTAAAATGCTATTAGCTAATTTCGCTAACAAACACTGGAAAGCAGTCACCATCCAAACTGTTTTTGAAAATATATTCACAAATTGTCTTTTGAAGCGTTCAAACTGCAACAAGCGAAAAATCACCATGTCTTTTGTCTTGTCTGGTAAGTGGACAATTGGGAAAATTAGATTTTTTTTTTGCTGCAGCTTTGCCACAGAGGTACAATGAGACATAATGCTGTCAGTCAGGCGGCCAATCAAAATTCCTTTCATCCAGTCTAACAGTGAAATTACACTAGATCCAGATGTCAGATACAGATGTTGAACTCCTGAGGGCTGCGCTGATGATGCTGAACTCTCTATACATGTCCACATGCCTTGTTATGTCTTGTGGAATTGTCTGGCCACAACTTTCCTGGGTGCCGCTGAAATAAAAATAATTCTGAGCAGCAGAAAGAATCACAGCCAGACCAAGGCTTTCTAAAGGGCGAGCTTTTATTATTCTAGTGGCATGCTAAAGCAAAAAGCCGTTTCTTTACGAGACTGTTATTTATGGCTCTGATATGAAAAGTAGATTAAAGTCTGTAGGGTTTTATTTCCCTGGACTAGATTTTAATGAGCGCTGCTAGTCTTATCTGAGGTACATATTAAAAGACTATCATATTATTTGTGTAATTCGGAAAGCAGCTGTTGTAATTAGTAAGCTAATTAGCTTCACCGGCTAAAGATGTGCCATGCTACAGGGATTCCTCTTTGTCACAAGTAAAATAATCTCTCCCAGTTAAACAATTTGCACATACTTTTAACGGGCAGATTGCAAGGCATTTGTCAAGTCAATAAAACACAAGTGGGTCAGGTTAGCACAGCACCATATGCCCAGACACTCGTAACAGTCTAGACTTTATGATCTGTGTGGGCTAGCTCCACTCAGGCTGCACTGCTGTCAGAGTGTGGGAAGTTAGATTACACTTTAATGAATACCACCAGCAAATAATTAAACACTCACAGTGGTCACCACTGCGGAGGAAGCCACTGAACCTGCTTTTGAAGGCTGGTTGTGGATCACTGGCCTATGGACGTTGTCTGTAAACAAGTTGCTTACAAAGGTCAACTGTGTTTTGAGGATGGAGCACATGTTTGGGACACTCCCTCCAAAAGCTTATGGTCAGTGCTCACAGCTTGCTGCGTTGGGTGTTGGGCCGTGTCTTGTCTCCTCCCAGCTGTGGGCGGCCATCGTTTTACACAGCGTCTGAAAGTGCCTGTGTTTATGGAACCATCACAAATATCGTACAAGCTTGCCTCATTCGCTCCGTCACCAAGCCAAGTGGCGCCTAATCAAAACCAGACAGTAGGTCTGGCTCAAACATTGAGGGGGAGTTAGAAAAAATAGCCTGCTATAGCACATGCCCTCCACTAGAGGACTACCAGCAGCTCTTGCCAAACCTCAACCACTGTTTTCAAAACATGGCAGGGAAAAAAAATGTAGCCTAGCTCTTCCTGTACACACACTATTTCTGCAGTTGAAGAATGAAACCAGAGTGATGAAGGGTCAGATAAAGACTTGGCTTCTTTTATCCTCTCCCTCCACTCAACTGCACTGCTGAAGCCCACCAAATACATCTTAACATTTCTAAGTGATAGCACCATTAGGTCATGAGGTGATCTTCCTCCCTAAACAAAAACTATGTTCACATGTTCATCATGAAGGCCCTCAGAAGATCAGATAAGCTAACATGCCGTACAGAGACTGCCCAACTGTGTTTCAACATTTCTGTGTAATTAAATAGTGAAGATATAAATTCATTCAGAGCGGTGTGATGCAAATGCTTCATTCTGAAGGAGTGTTCAGAGTTAGCGCTCACAGTGGTGGTGATGGGAACCAGATGTCTGCTGTGAGAAAGTTATGTTGAATTCAGTGTTTGATGTTGGTGGCATTTATTTTTGACAGATTTTAAATATGATTTTAGCTTGTAATGGATTCTGGAAAATATATAACAATGATATTTATGTTTTTTTTCCCCATGATTTACCACTATTTCACTACATCCACCCTTAAATCGAATGTAGACAATTCTGGGGAAACAACCTCACCTCTATTTGTGTTCATTCTGAAGCTACATATTTTAAGGTGGAACTGTATGTTTGAGTATGACACGTTACTGTAACGTATTTGTGGCTTAAGTTTTTATTCACTGTTTGAATTACCACAGAAACTCATTTTAACTTGAGCTGTATAGTTTAGTAGCACCCTCTGTCTGTGTTTACTTTCATGCAGTTAGCTGCCTATCGAATTTGGAGTCAGTTCCACCTTAAGCAATCAGTAACATCAAAAGTAAGTGAATAAATATTACCCACAAATGGAGCACTTTTCATCCTTTTCAATTTTCAGAGGTCTCTCCACCGTCCAGACTGCTCCAGATACTGTTTCTCAGTTGTGGATCAGCTAGCGATGCACAGAGAGAAAGCCTGAGCTAATATAGCCAAAGAGCTAGCAAATGGTGAGGAAACATCCTCCAAATTCTATAAAATGTTTTATGATTAAAATCACGACTTTTGCCTTTAAATATGCAACCTCACATGAAATCGCTGGTTATTTTTGACAGCAAACTGACAACAAAACGGTATCCCTGTTTCCCATTAAAGTACTCTGAATGAATTTACATTGATTTAACTTGGTTAAAGTTTTTGATAAATCGGAGGACTTAAACTTTAAGGAGCAGAACACTGGCCAGCCCCTCGGCACACCTACTTACTGAGGCGAATGTATTCTTGAAAATGACACTATTAATCTCCATATTCTGGGCTGGGAAAATGCATTATTTATAGAATATTTATAAGAACCTTCTTGATTGCATCCTGAATTGCATACTGATGAACTTGGTGACGAAGCGACGTCGGCCAGGCCTCTCAATGAGCCAATTTCATCCACACTTTCCAGAGTTGATTAGCTCTGGAACTCTGAATTACCCTGGAGTCAGTAGCATTGACTCCCCCGTGCGGAAAACAACAACACAAACAGTTACCAGAGTTTCCGAGTGCAGTGCAGCATTAATGCCACAAACAGATGGAATAGATCACTCGTGACTCAAGTTAGGACCATATTAGCAGGGGAGAGTGTGTCGTCTACTGCTTTTACCCAAGTGGCAGATGTTCAGTTTTTGAGAAAATGAATCAGCCACCTCCTTCGCCTGTTGTTTCCCAGAATGAATGACTAAGAGTCTAGATGGTGATGTATGCTGTTTTTTTTTAAGTGAGTTGCGACAGAGACCTTTTCAAACCCTTTCTAATAATTTTGATGGCTTTTAGGAACCTGTTGTTGGTGGAATAAAATGTGTGCCCAGAAATGTATGCATGAATAGGGCTTAGCACAGTGAAGAGCACATAAACAATAACACTCAAATATGCATTCATGATGAACAATCCTCTTTTGAGGACACTCATTGTCCACTCACCCTGAGTTACCTAACCATGTAGAAGCTGGGGAACAATAATCCTATTTGGGTTGTTTATGTGTATGTGTGGGTGAGTCTTGTCCTCGGGACTGCAGTCAGAGCTTTGAGGCAGCTGGACTCCCCTGTTACCCCCTAAGCCCTTTAGACCATAGTGGTAGATAGATGTTTCTGTTTTCCAGGGTAAGGGGGTATCTTCAGGACGTTTGAGGGATGCCTTGAATCCTGAGGGGGCATTTTGACTTGTCCGTTCTGGGGATACGGTGGGGGTTTTTGGGTCTTGACCAAGCCAGCAGGTGTCAGAGGGAAAGGGGGTTCCAGAAACTTTGAGGGCACCGTGTGAACCATTTTGCTTCTTTGATGCTGGAGATCTTTGACTTTGACTCTGGGAGGTCTGGCTCGTAAGCAGTCTCCATTGGCAGTGCTCTTAGTCCTCTGCGTTTCTGTAGCAGAAGCATGATTCATTCCCCCGCTGCCTGCCGACTCTACAGCAACTGGACCGTGCACAGGAGAAGAACCGTTTGTATGGTTCTTTGTGGCCGTATGGTTGCTGGCGCGAGAGGAGGCCACAGCAGCTATGCCGTGGTCAGTCAGGGAATGGGCAGTCCTCGACTTGACACCTGGCTGAGCGCCGTCTCTTTGTGGCGGTTCCATATCACTGTTTGCGTTATGGACAAGGGCCACAACTCCAAAACGGCTGCCTGGTTGCCTGTAATCCTGCGGAGGACCGTTGCATGGATTCTGCTCCTCCTCACCCAGGTCGATGTTGGAGGTCAGAATATCAATCTGCTGGACCACCTACAAAGATAAATGCAATCGTTAGGCTCATCCAAAGCATGGAGTGTAACCATTTATTGCATGATGTTGCCATATGGCAGCAATGATTTTTTTTTTTCCTTGACGATAAAACATCTAAGTCAATATTTTTCTATTCTTTAGGGAACTGAAAGCAAGTAACATGGAATACTTTTATCTGATCATGTGCCTTCCTGCTGCATTCTGTACTTCTATATTTTACACACAGCACATAGTGATGCAGAAGCCTGTTGTGTTTAGTCCAATATTACTAACAACATTCAGGGGAAAAAAATACACTCTGTGGGTTGTGAGCTGCTCTTTGTCATAAATAAAACCAGTGTAAAGTTTATGGGTCTCATACAAAAGGGTAAAATATAATTGTTGCCATCTGGCAACAGCATGTGACAGTACTCAGTTTCTAAGTGAAATCTGCAGTACAGTGTTGATGGTTTTATCCAAAGTTTTCCTTACAATATTTAAACAAGTTTGGCTCTTGTTTTTTCATGACTGCTCTATGAAAAATGCTTTGTCATTTTGCCCTGTTTTTACCCAGATTTTACACACTGCACACTTTGCAGTTTGGTTGCAGTTTGGTTGTCACATGATGTTGTTGCTGGCAACAAAATGCAAAGTATGCACTCAAGGGTAGCGCTTTGTTGTTTATCCCCAAATTTTGGCCAAATGTCTTTAACTATTACTTGTCGTCTAACCCAACCTTTCAGTGTATCTCTCCTTTTTGCACAAAGTGCCCCCAGGCTTGGGAGGGTAAGGGTGAACACATGCTTCTTCTGAAAACACATGAGCCCAACCTACAGCTACTTTTTGAACGTAATGCCAATGAGCAGCTTAACATGCCAGAGAAGAATGCAAACTGCCCAGATAGTTCACATCAGCTGACAGATGCCTATGCTAGCTAGCTAGCTGTGAGCAGAAAGATGGGGAAGAGTCGGTCCTAATGTGCTCACCAGGACAACCAGCCTCAGATGGCTGAAGCATTACCAGGTTTTGCTACTTAGACTTCTGTGTATTAAGTATTGTTTTTAAATATCTA